>NW_021487875.1:0-384 GCF_001605985.2 Dendrobium catenatum | reverse complement strand
CATAGTGATCATGGGGGAGAGTTTGAGAATGAAAGATTTGGTGATTTTTGTGAGGACAAGGGGATTAGCCACAACTTCTCAGCCCCTAGGACCCCCCAGCAAAATGGGGTAGCTGAAAGGAAGATCCGGACCTTGGTGGAAGCTGCTAGAGCCATGCTTGCCGAGTATTCACTTCCAAAATAATTTTGGGCCGAAGCGGTTACACAGCTTGTTATGTGTTGAATATGGTGAATGTTAGAGCCAAACTATAAAAGACACCCTATGAGATCCTTAAGGGTATGACACCCAATCTTTCCCACCTTCATGTCTTTGGTTGTAAAGTTTACATTCATAACAATGGGAAGTCATACTTGGGAAAATTTGATGCAAAATCTGATGAAGGAG
>NW_021487874.1:0-312 GCF_001605985.2 Dendrobium catenatum | reverse complement strand
AAACCACTGCAGGAATTTTCTGGCAGCAGCTTTGGAGTTCTTCTTGGACAGTAGTTACGTGCTCTGGATCTTCTAAACAGCAGGTTTTAGGTGCTTGGTACACAAAACAGCAACCAAGAGGAGTTTGGACAGCATTGGATCGAATTTTGGGGCTGACCCTCTAGTGTAGAACTGCAGATTTCTGCTGGACAGCAATTTACCAATTTCCAGAAGTCTGGACAGCAACCCGGCTCAGGAAAATAAACAGGTTTTCCAAGGTCAGTTGGGGAAAACAGAGTGGTGTAAGGGATTAGGAGTTCCCTTGCAACCCTC
>NW_021487873.1:0-252 GCF_001605985.2 Dendrobium catenatum | reverse complement strand
TTTTTTTTTAATATTACACAAAATATCAAAGTACAATTTACATTTTTATAGTAAAAATTAATAATATTTATTACTATAATATATTATCTTTATTAAGAATATATTTATTTATTATATTCTTCTTTTTTATTCTTGATACGTTATTAAAAAATCATCTTGATCGGACACGAATCTCGAGGCAAAATCTAGTTGGAAACTTTCAAAATTAAAATTCAAACCATCTGAACTCTGATTTCAGCAAACTTATAGTCA
>NW_021487872.1:0-384 GCF_001605985.2 Dendrobium catenatum | reverse complement strand
TTCACTTCACACACAAACCCCCACTCCAAAATAATATTCATGCATTCAGAAGTATGCAAAAACATTCACACGTGCAAATCTTAAATGCAGAATTTTTAAATCAGCTATGACTCGCCAAATCGAGTTTTGGATAAATGCAAAACACTATTGTAGTAAATAGTACAATATCCCTTCCATAAAAAAGTCATCCTTGACATTTCAATATAATTCAGTCAAATAGATCAAGGTATAATTGTCTTATCCCAAATAACTTCTCTATCAAACCTATGCTTCCACTACACTTCAAGCATTGGAATATATTTACTAATTAACTTCCTAATATGTCAAAATGTGTGTTCGCTTTTACTGCTCTAATTAGATTCCACTTCAACTTCACTTTCAAAA
>NW_021487871.1:0-351 GCF_001605985.2 Dendrobium catenatum | reverse complement strand
CTATGTCCTTGAAACCAAATACAATCTCCAATATCCTGCTAGTCCTGACCTTCACCCTCCTTTCTACTCAAACAATTCCTTCACTGCACTTCATAGTACTCGTCTCCACCCAGGAGATGGGGAAGGTCGGGGGGCTAGAGAGGAGGAGGCTCCTGCTCCCGCTCCCGTTCCTGATCCTGTCCCTCTCCACCAGCACTCACCATTTGATCAGTTGATTGAGAGGTTTGATCATTGGGAGACTCGGTTTGACGCCTACATTGTTGCTCAGGAGCAGCAACACTCAGAGTACATTGCCCGCTACGAGCAGCACCGCACTGAGGATTTAGCTCGATTTGACAGTTTTCTTACTCA
>NW_021487870.1:0-271 GCF_001605985.2 Dendrobium catenatum | reverse complement strand
CTTGAACCTTTGAGAGATCCACCTTGAAACTTTAAATATTGACTGAATATGGATGAATAGAATTAATGGGGGTGATTAGTGAACAATCGTATTTTAATTGTTCACTAATCTAGTCTTTAATTATGTGTTTTGTGTTAATCTATGCATGTTTAGGGTACACACACTCGCACTTAGTCTAAGGCTCTCCTAGATTTAGGATTTGATTGTTATTCTATGTGCTTATGTCATATTTGTCCAAGGGTTAGTCAAAACTTCAATTCAAACCTATTAA
>NW_021487869.1:0-262 GCF_001605985.2 Dendrobium catenatum | reverse complement strand
TGTCAATTAATGAAATTTTCCTTCTTGATTCGCAGTCCGGTTCTTTCCTTTTTAAGTTTTTGTACTTTTCAACGCTCTTCACCTCCTCCTTAGGGTCGGATCATTTCCTCCCTTAGGATCACACCTGCTAGTGGTGGAGTACACCCTCCGTGGCACCACCCTGGCATTTGACTTGCGGATTAGTGGTGGAGTACACCCTTCGTGGCACCATCCTGATTCACATTTGCTAGTGGTGGAGTACGCCCTTCGTGGCACCATCCTA
>NW_021487868.1:0-203 GCF_001605985.2 Dendrobium catenatum | reverse complement strand
CTTCATTTTGACTAGATGGATATTTTGTTGAGTACAGCTTATCCCTTCAACTCCACCTTAATCCATTAGTTAATTGAGAAAGCTTTTTTTGAATCTATATTGCTCTAACTTATCAAGTTAGATAGGCTTTAGATTTAATAGCTTTTGTCATCGAGCTAGCAAAATAGGAGCTTTCTTACTATGAGCTTTCTTATGGCTTTTTT
>NW_021487867.1:0-237 GCF_001605985.2 Dendrobium catenatum | reverse complement strand
AGGAAAACATATATTTTAGATGAAATTAGTTACACTTGCCCAGCCCACCGATGCTTAGCTTGGTTGGTGGGCGTGCTCGGATGGGAACCCCCATCCCAAGTTCAATTCCCCTCGAGCGGCAATGCCCCTTCAGTGGGGGCCCCTAAGCGCCGGCTGCGAGTATAGTGGCGTGGGTGGCCCGGTAGGTTGGCCGGGGTTTATGGACCGCCAAACACGCTCGGCTATGCTGGGCATGAC
>NW_021487866.1:0-347 GCF_001605985.2 Dendrobium catenatum | reverse complement strand
TTTCATATGGAATAGAACGAGCTTGTCTATAGAAGATGACGAACCTTTCATCTTTTAGGTGGAGATAAGTGATGGTGGAGTCTTCCTGATAAGAGAGCTTGAGAAGAGAGATGTAGGGTTAAATATGACTCTTGATAGGAAGCAGTGGTTTGTTTATGTCAAATGATACCTCTGTGATAGCAAAGCAAGCTATTAGCAACGAATACTGTTTATTGCAAACCTCGAAATATCTATCGCACATGGTGATTTGCAATGGATAGCCTGCGAGTCCATCACAGCCAATCTATCATAGTGCTTTTCACAAATTTTTCATTTGTTGCAATATCATCCTGGCATGTTGCGATCAA
>NW_021487865.1:0-212 GCF_001605985.2 Dendrobium catenatum | reverse complement strand
CAAAATATACTATTGTTCAAATAAAATAAAAAGTACACAAATTCTTGATAGCATCATATATGAATTTCCAAAACAAAAGGTATATGTTCTAACTAAAGTTCATGTGCAGAGAATTCTACCCCGTTACCTCTATAAAAAATAATATGAAATTTTAGCTCAGAAGGGAAGCATACATGTGCAGAAGTTAAGGTTGGTGTCACAATGGTAACTCC
>NW_021487864.1:0-266 GCF_001605985.2 Dendrobium catenatum | reverse complement strand
AATTCAAAATTGTCTTTAAAACTCCAGAATTCATTAATAACTCTTTAAATCAGTAATCAACCAACTTTTAATAAAATTCATTAAATTTCAAACTTTAATCAAATTAAAACACTTAATTATACCGGATACTATTGGGTAACCCAGGCCTACGAGGTTGTTTACTCAGCCCCAAGGAAGGTGAAATAAACTTCACGGCCTCGGTGTGAAACAAAGGTGGTTTCCAACAAACAAATAAATAATTGATTTTAAAAGATTGAAAACATTAA
>NW_021487863.1:0-251 GCF_001605985.2 Dendrobium catenatum | reverse complement strand
AGGCAGATCTCTTCCATTTAACAATTTAAACGGTATAATCTGAGTTGCTGAATGATAGGAAGTGTTATACAAATACTTTGCCCAAACCAACCATTTTTCCCATAACTTCGGTGTATCTGATATAAAACATCGTAAATAGGTCTCCACACCAAGATTGACCACCTTTGTTTGTCCATCTGTCCGTAGATGATAAGCAGTGCTCATTTTCAAAACAATACCTTGCATTTTGAACATTCTCTCCAGAATTGGAT
>NW_021487862.1:0-285 GCF_001605985.2 Dendrobium catenatum | reverse complement strand
CGAAATGTCAGTGCTGCTTTAATATTGAAAGTATTGAACATGTATTTATCAGTAGCCATACTGCCCAAACTGTTTGGAACTATTTTGCTAATTCTGTTAACAAAGTCCTTTCTCTGAATGGTTATGATAACATCTATGCTATGCTATCTGATTGGATGATTTCTACTAAGGGTCACATCATTAATATTTTGCCTATTTTTATTTTGTGGTTCATTTGGAAGGCTAGAAATGAGGCTAAGCATAGAGGTAGTAAAATTAATGCTATGGCCATTATCTCTAATGTTA
>NW_021487861.1:0-710 GCF_001605985.2 Dendrobium catenatum | reverse complement strand
CGCCCAATTATGATCTAAGTTTGACTTATTGTGATAGGCAAAATCAGGTAATTTGTTTTAATTTGGTTGTGAAAAAACTCACTTTCACAACCAAACTAAACAAATTACCTAATTTTGCCTATCACAATAAGTCAAACTCAGATCATAATTGGCATCAGGTCATGTCAGGCGAATATGATGCTCTTGTTAAGAATGAAGCTTGGGAACTTCTTTCCTGCGTCCACTTAGAAAAATATTGGTTGCAAGTGGATTTTTTGGGGATAAAGTATATTTGATGAGTTTATTGATATGCACAACGCCTAGGTTTCGTTTGAGATGGCTTTTTTGATGTTTTTTAAAACAAGTTTTCAGTAAAAAATTAAAATATTTGTAAAAAAAAGTTACTTTAAGAAGCAGCAAAAAAGTCGTCCCAAACAAAACCTTAGTTGATTGCTAAAAGCTGTTACCAATAGTCAGGAATTAACTATCATGACATCTTTAGTTCTGTTGTCAAGGACTGGTCCTGTAGATGTTAAAATGCCCATTTATTTGAGGGTTTCTCCCCTGCATCTCATCGAAACATACCATCCTATGCAAACTTTGCAAAGCCAGCTATAGCCTTATGCAAGCACCTTTTGCTTGCTGCCACGAGTTGCGATAATTTTTAATTTCTTTCGACTGCTCCAAATATCTTCCAATCACTTCTCTCTTTCTGCTCAACTTCAATGATA
>NW_021487860.1:0-607 GCF_001605985.2 Dendrobium catenatum | reverse complement strand
TGGAGGATTATAAAATCGATAATAAAATTCATAGAATTACCTTAACTCTTTCATTCCCCCAATTGATTTGTGGCGAGATGTCAAAGCTTGAATTTGTGAGAGGTTTCCTCGCTCACCTTTGTTATTAATTATTCTTTTGTTATTGGCCACACTCACCCAAGGAAGAAATGGGTAGAGGGACCAACAGAAGGAAGGTAGTTGAAACTATCGATGTAATAAAATTTCTACCATTATTAAAGATGGAGAGAGATTATCCTCAGCAGAGTCGACACTTTTGTCTTTGAAAACTTTTCTTTGCTTTGGAAAGAATGCAATGTAATTAGAATTTTAATTTCTTTAGGAAACTTTAAATTGACTTTTTAATTTTAATTTTGAAAACAAACATACCATTGTAGATGATAGACCACCTCCAAAGGCAAAAATAAAATTTCTTAATCTGATCAAATTCAGAATTAAAAATTCCATCATAAATATCAGAGCGAAATTTATGAAGGAAATGCATATGACCCTAAAGGTTCAAAATGATGTTTGATCAAATATTTAGATAATATAGATGTGTTGTCATGAATTTCATATTCAAGGTCATAATAATAAATAATGTATCTTC
>NW_021487859.1:0-307 GCF_001605985.2 Dendrobium catenatum | reverse complement strand
CCTTTTGCATGAAATCAACTAGCTAAGGCATAAGTCATCATCCACCGAGGCTTAGGGTGGTTGGTGGGCAAGCACAGTTGGGAACCCCCATCCCATGTTCGAATCCCCTCTACTACGACCTCGCGTCTTCAGTGGGGCAACACAAGTGTGGGCCTGATGACGGTCGTTGGCATCGTTATGTTCCACCGAGGGATTAATTACGCCGCCAAGCGCTCCATTTGAAATGAAAACGGATAGATACCCCCGTTAAAAAAAAAGGCATAAGTCATCTATCTTTTTAAATGGAGGCAGTTGGGAGTTCATGGCA
>NW_021487858.1:0-267 GCF_001605985.2 Dendrobium catenatum | reverse complement strand
TCTTTCTTATTGCCTCGGAGTAAATATTGGAAAGGTACACAATATGCTTATAAAGTAAAGGTTCCAAAAGTGTAAGCAACAAAGCTAGTGTTCAAGCCCGAAGAAAGGTATGTCTTCTATTTTTCAGTAAATTTCAATTATTTTTATTATCAATTCTTAAATATGCTTTCTAATCCCTGTTTTACCTGTTCTCTTTTCTTTATTGGCATGAACTACGATGAACAGTACTTGTCGAGGGAACAAATGTACAAGGAGCTAATGACGTCA
>NW_021487857.1:0-201 GCF_001605985.2 Dendrobium catenatum | reverse complement strand
ATGCTGGTGCCACCTACCAACGGGCAATGACTCACATTTTTGATGATTTGATACATCAAAAGGTTGAGTGTTATGTGGATGATCTTGTTATTAAAAGCCTTGGCCGAAAAGATCACTTAAAAAATCTCAGAATTGTATTTGAGAGAATTAAAAAGTTTGATCTAAAGATGAATCCTCTCAAATGTGCTTTTGGGGTCTCCT
>NW_021487856.1:0-1089 GCF_001605985.2 Dendrobium catenatum | reverse complement strand
TATTCATACTACCTTAACAACAAGCTGAAGTTCTTACAAAAATCCTAAATAAAGGAGCTTTCAAGTATATTAACCAAGTTTAGAAATAATAAACATCTATTCTAACTAGACTTGTGGGGGAAGTGTTGATAAATTAGGTAGAAAAATTTATGTTTACTTTGGCTTAATTTGGAATAATAACTAAAAATTAGGAAGAAAAAGTGACTTCAAAGTATACAGGGAAGACTAGTTGTTGCCGCTCTTTCACAAGCAATACAAATCTCCATCCATTACTCCCTATTGTGTCCAAACTGTTGGATTCCCGCAATCTCCGCCCTCCAAAAAATGACATCGAGGTCCATGCCCCCGCCAACGTTTGAATGCATCTCGATTTCGAGGACGCCTCATATGCAGTAGTTTGGTTACCTTCTATGCATAATTATGTAGTTGTTTTGTTGCCTTCTGTACATAATTGGGTGGCATGATTGCCTCCCTTTTCCTATCTCAAACATCAAACATCAACTTCCACCATATCGGCAAAACTTTCATTATTTCAAATAGATAACATTCATTTACAACAAATATCACTCTTGAAAAGAAGGAAAGTCAGACTTTATAATTTAGTTAATTTTTGATATAATCTATTTATTGATTAAAATTTTAAAGTAAATAAATGACCTATAATTCAACACAAAATGCAAGAGAAAAATTCTTCTATAAAAAATTATAGTTTGTTCAAGAACACGACAAAGTTAATTTCAATTAACATTGCATCGGCACATTCCAAACCTATTACCTCTCAAGGACAATTTAAGTCCTCTTTTCTCATCAACAAAAAAATATAGTTTATTTAAAAATACTGCCAAATTAATTTCGATTAACACTGCATCATCACATTCCAAACCTACTAACTCTCAAGGATAATTTAAGCCCTCTTCTTTCATCAGCAAGCTTGAGATCCTAGCTTCCCATGCTACCTTAACTAAATTATTCTTCTATTTCAGCATGTCAAGAAATTAACAACAATCTACATGATCTACAACCACGATCAACTTGCTCTTACACGCCTCCTTTTCCATCTTAGTGGATCAATGCATCCTACAATTCACA
>NW_021487855.1:0-267 GCF_001605985.2 Dendrobium catenatum | reverse complement strand
TAGATTAATTAAATGTTTTATATATAAAAACTAGAGTAAAAACAAGTCTTTTGGTCATTTGGACATAATGGTCTTTATGTAAAAAAGATAAATATTTTCTTTAGTGATTTTTTGAACTATCACCAGATTATCAGAGATTGTTCAAAATATTATTTTGAACTTTAATTGAACTACAACATTATGTTTTGGGATCATAATTATATTTTAATTAAATAAAAGAACATACTTTTAAACAACCACATATAATTTTCTAGAAAAATATCTAAA
>NW_021487854.1:0-261 GCF_001605985.2 Dendrobium catenatum | reverse complement strand
TTTTTAAAGATTGTGCTTATTCATATATTTTAAAACACGTAAGTTGCTCATAATATATAACTTATATTTTTACGGGATAATTTAGTGCTTAGATGGTGAACATTGCTGAAAAGTACTCATTTTTTTTCAAACAAAGAAAGTAATATATTATTTAAAAAAACTATCTTGACCGAGCACGAATTTTGACGTAAAGTTAAACCGAAAAATTTCATAATTAATTTCAGGACAATATGAGGTCCGATTTCAACAAACTCCTAGTCG
>NW_021487853.1:0-1479 GCF_001605985.2 Dendrobium catenatum | reverse complement strand
GCTTCGGCGCCGTTCGCAGACTGCTACGGGATTTCTGGGGGATTTCTGGAGGGATTTTCAGCAGAGTTCGTGGATCCAACAGCTTATAGGTATTTTGGTTTTTGTTCTATTGGTTAATATTTAGAGGTCAACATATTGCTTGCAAATATTTGCACTCACTACAATTTGTTGCTTTGGATTGTAGACGATGAGTTGCATACATCATAATTCTCTTATGCACATTAATTGGCAAGTTGTTGCATTTGCTTGCGCATCGATTTTCATTATTTATCAGAGATTGGTATATTCGTTTGCAGGATTGGTGTAAACGTTACACATCAATTGTCATCATTCGTATGTGAAATACTTACCAAGATCTTTGTATATTTTCCTGCAATCAAACTATACACTATTTTTAATTTTCATTGCTTGCGGAATTTGATATGCATGTTTGTATGTTGGTTTTGATTGTAAAGATGTTATTGTATTTATCATACATCCTTGTATCCATTGCAATAATTCCAACTTCCTCAACTGCATGAAACTTCATTATTGCTTGTGAGTGAGTTATGTTTGTAAGTTCTTTTGTCCACTACAAGTTTTATTTTGGTTAATTTACATTTAATTTTATCATTTTGTGATTTGCACATTTTTATGTTAAATACTAGGTCCAATTCCTTGTCGTTTGAATTAAGTTATGTTCCCTGTAGCTCAAGTTAGATTCTCTGTTTTACTGAATAATTCGGCAACCTTTCGGCATCTCCTTTGTTTAGGTGAATTTAAAGGAGTTGGGCCTTTTAACCAAGCTAAGAAAAGCATGTATGACAGGTGTTGGGCAACACCGCGATCGTGATTTTAAATCTCACCACGCTAAGAAAAGCGTATATGGGTCTTCGAGGTGCATGAGCGTCCCCGCCACGCTAAGAAAAGGTTGTAAAGGGCCTATCTGCCTCCTCGTAAGCGTTGCACTAGGTTCCCTCCCACCATGCTAAGAAAAGCATGTATATGTAGTTTTCCAGTGCACCGCGAGCGCCGAAAACAAGGTTTGAGTTTAGGAATCATTTTACCTTAGCAAGAGGGGCGTCTATGGTGATTGTAACTATTGTAGGTTTATGAGGGAACTTGTGTAAGAGCAACAGGTGAAGTTCTGTGAAATTGGTGTGGAGTTCAGGATTCAGCCTGAAGCGGGACTACATGTGAGTTTGGCTGATCAAATGGAGTGTGGGATGTGGATTTTGGAGGAAGTTTGAGCTGTTTGCGTGAGAAACTTGCGACTGTGTGGATCCTATGAGGCGCGGCTCTGTCAAATAGAGAGGCTAGGCTATTTGAGTTGTTCAAATAGAGGGAGTTTGGTACAAAAGGAGACTAAGAAGGCTGCGGCGGATTGGAGACCTAGGGCGCTCAATTGGGTACAATGCCTAAAGGGTGGGGGCCGACACAGTAGAGACAATCGATTGGAGGTGTGAAGCCATGTGTGGGGGGCTCAGCTCTATTGGTTGT
>NW_021487852.1:0-212 GCF_001605985.2 Dendrobium catenatum | reverse complement strand
ATAAAAGTACCTTACTATCAAAATCATGGCTTAGAAAGGTAATCAAGGCATGCACCTCGATTTGAGGTGCATGATGAGCACCTTGAGGATTAAGCCTCACTAGTTCTAGTGATCCTTATGCCTTTTTCATACGAGGCATTTTAAGACGCCGCCTTAAACACTTCGATTTAATTTATGTTTTTTACATTACCCAATACTTAACCTACCGTCCC
>NW_021487851.1:0-251 GCF_001605985.2 Dendrobium catenatum | reverse complement strand
GAATTGACACTAATTTGACTCAAGTTGGGCTCAACGATGCTTACTTAAGTCAATCAAACTCACTTGAGAAGAAAAAAAAAGAGATAAAAATGACGTCAACAATATGATAATGGCAACTTTGAATACATTTTTTTTTTTTTTGGCAACTTTGAATACATGAATGCAAAAGTAGATAATCACATTAATAAAGTATATATTTATAGTACTATATATATATGGCTTGTGATTCTTCCCATACGATATCGTGATTT
>NW_021487850.1:0-1336 GCF_001605985.2 Dendrobium catenatum | reverse complement strand
ATATGCTTTCTTTGACAAAGAATGATATAATCTCTTAACCCTTAATAACTTCTACAAAAATGGTCCACTTCCAAACAATGTAAATCAACATATGAGTCTCATTAATATTCCATGAAGCTATCCATTGAAGAGAAGCTAAGAAAGTTGACTTAAACGTACACCTTCGATCACAAAGGAGAGAAGTATATTTCATTCCTCATTATTACTCTTGATTTCCATAATTCTTTAAAGTAGGAAGGTTGAAAGAAAGAAGATGAGGAGAAAGAAGGGGTAGAGGAAGAAGGAAGAAATGGAATAAGCAAAAGAAGAAGAAGAAGAAGAAGCTAAGAAGCACCTGTAGGAGAGAGGGTCGGCTACAGGTCTTGCGATCTCTGCCGAAGGCACCTTTCTTCAGCGATTTTACAGGATTTGGAAGAAGAAGATCGCGAAAGGTAGAAAGTTGCCGATCAGGAAGGCAATGACGTCGACGGGGCGAAACAGAACATCAACAAAGGTGGAAAATATTAGAGCAGCAAAGATTTATTTTATCTCTATCCATTTATTATCTATTTCTCAGTTAACTAGAGATAATAATATCTCAATTACATTTGATCCGAGTGGGTTTGTGTTTAAGGATATGCAGACGCATCAAGAGCTTCTTCGGGGACCATGTCATGAAGGCCTCTATCCATTGCGTGCTCCGATCGCCTCCATTCAGCCGACCGTCTCCAGTCAACCTACAGCTCTACAAACTTCTGTTAAGAAGTCCACTCCGTGGCATCAAAGATTGGGTCATCCCAATCAACGCATTTTAACATCAATTGCTTCTTGTAATAAACAACTTCACATAGATACTGTTTTTCATTCTTGTCATTCTTGTAATAAATCTAAGAATCATAAACTTAGCTATGATCATACTTCTATCAGACAAAATTCTATTCTTGCTTTAATTCATACGGATGTTTGGGGTCCCTCACCCGTCGTCTCTAACACCGGTTACTTATATTACGTGATTTTCATAGACGACTACTCTCGATTCACTTGGTTTTATCCCATGCGAAGTAAATATGAAGTCATGAACATATTTGTAGAGTTCAAACTTCAAATCGAGAATGCTACCTCTCAAAGAATTAAAAGCATTCGTACTGACTGCGGCGGAGAATACTCAAGCACAGCGTTTTTAAATTTTATCAAACAACATGGAATATCTCATCAGGTGTCATGTCCCTATACACCTGAACAAAACGGTGTCGCTGAAAGAAAGCACAGACACCTAGTTGAAACAACTCGTGCCATGATGGATACAGCTCATATTCCACTACATTATCTTGTTGGAGCATTCGACGACGATTCTAGA
>NW_021487849.1:0-314 GCF_001605985.2 Dendrobium catenatum | reverse complement strand
GACATTTTTATAAAACTTTTAGCCCTTGATACCTTCAATACTTTAAGAACAAGGCTAGGTGTTATTGATTTAAATGCTTAATCAAAATATCTTTGCAACATTGACATTTATGTTTTTTTATTTTGTTTTTGTGAAATTTTTTTTTGTGTGTTTTGAATGAATTTGTTTTTGAGTGTAAGTTTTTGTTTTATGTTTTTCTGTGTTTTTAAATATTTTGTTTGATTTTCTTTAATTAAAATTCAAAATTCAAAAATTGAAGGAAATCGTCCAAGATGATTTTTGTTTCGTACTGGACGATGTGAGATAAATTGGTT
>NW_021487848.1:0-241 GCF_001605985.2 Dendrobium catenatum | reverse complement strand
TGGCATGAAAATTTCAACCTTTAAACTTTGTGACATCATAAACCCTTCTAGAATTTTCTATGAATTTTTAGGACTCTTTAGACCCCTTAATTAACCAACCCTAATTAACTCGATAAATAGGGCCCCGATACCTTCCACAAATTATAATAAATCCATTTTAACTCAGAAAAAATACCCATAATATCTCATATTGTTCAGAATTAGGTCCTTAACTTGAGATAAATAGGGCACCTAAGGTTGA
>NW_021487847.1:0-232 GCF_001605985.2 Dendrobium catenatum | reverse complement strand
TAATATTTAGCCATGTTGTCAGGCTTTTACAGTCTACATATGAATACAGAATACTCGATTTTTGTAATCCCTTCAATGGGTATCAAATAATTATTCTTGACAATGTATAATTACATTTTCGTCAATTGTGAAGAATGAATGATTTTTATATCTTCAACTATTTAGTTTAGTACTGTATTCATTCAACTAGATCAAGTCCCCTAATTTTTTTCTTTATTGGTACATAATTTAT
>NW_021487846.1:0-265 GCF_001605985.2 Dendrobium catenatum | reverse complement strand
CATGGAATTTTGGGAGAATGAATTTGAACATGTTTTTAACATGTCCAAATTTTATCCCCCCATTTTAATATGTTCAAGGGCATTTTCCCCAAATTTCAAGTTTAAGGGTCATGGTTTGACCCTTAAATTGAAAATGGGGTATAGACCTATCCAATGGGATTTAGGGTGTGATTTTTTGTGTGCTGATGATGTGTAGGATAAGGAGTGTAGAGCCACTAATTTTGCGCCAACCCAAGCTTAGAATACACCCCTATAGTGGTTTGAA
>NW_021487845.1:0-315 GCF_001605985.2 Dendrobium catenatum | reverse complement strand
GTTACTTCCTTAGAAAGCTTTTGAATTGCCTTGTGATAAAGGCAACTTCATCGCTTTTAGACCCGGAAGATTCAGAATCCGATTTGTGCGCTTTCAGTGCAATTATTTTTTCCTTTTTGTTCTCATCAGCATCAAGATTTCTTTGATTCACCCCTTGCTCGTAAGCAATGAGTGAGCCAAGTAAGTTATCAATAGAATAGGTGTTCAATTCCTTAGATTCAGTGATTGCAATAATTTTAGCATCGTACGAAGAAGACAAGCATCTCAAAATTTTGTTAACTTTTTCATAGTTCGAAAGCTCTTTTCCTAATGCAT
>NW_021487844.1:0-219 GCF_001605985.2 Dendrobium catenatum | reverse complement strand
AAACACCCCAAACGAAGCTTTATAAAACAATAAGAAAGCTATTCCAAATGAACTTAATACAAGGTCGTTGTTTTGGATAGTTTTCTTATTGCTTTATAAAACAACTTTCAAATATATATTTTTTTTAAAGTGGTAAAATATAAGTGGTCAAAAATTATCCCAAACAAAACCTTGTATTAAGTTCATAAAGAGCTGTTGAAAGGGGATTTGTTACTTTGT
>NW_021487843.1:0-827 GCF_001605985.2 Dendrobium catenatum | reverse complement strand
CTAACTTCTAAATTGGAATAATTTAAAATTCAAATACACTAAACTTAAACTCTAATTAAATCTCCTTTTAGCCTTTAATGATAAACATTAATAATAAATGTAATTTGAACAATAAATTCCTATAGGACCTATCTAAGCCACACGACCTCTTTCACACACTTAGATGCTTGCAAGTACTACCAACTCTAGCCTAAGTTAGGCCGGTGGTTTGTTGTGATTTGTTTGCGGGTGTCTTGCCTAGAGGGCACCTATGTGTGTTTGCTTACTTTTATGTACTACATAGCATGCATATTTATTTCCCTATTTGTACACCAGAGAGCGGAGTGAATAAAGTGAGGGCTGTGTACTTTACTTTTATGTCTTTACTTTCCTACATTTATAACTGTACACAACGCATTCATAACATGCATAATTACATATCTGCTTTACTTTCTTGCTTTTACTTACCTGCAAAGTAGAATGTTCCTAGGGATCGATGTACTTATAAAGAAATGTAAATCTTTATTTTCTTAGAATTATTATATATAGATTGAGTATGTAAAGCGTCTTGAGTCTGTAAAAGAATTAAAGATAACTGCTTATACAAACAAATGGGCTCCAAAAAGTAATATCCTCTTCCAGGAGGATGTTCCTTTTTGGAATTCAATAGAAGACTTGGAGCTTGAAGACCATAAGCAATTATATTTAATTCTATTTTCTCGTAGGCTTAGAACCCAGGTTTGTTGTCGGTGGAGCCTAGCCACCTTTACTTTCCTGCAGACCCTGGGATGTACTATGTAAATTTTATATTAATAAAATCAGCTCTCTTTTATATATACAATTGTTTC
>NW_021487842.1:0-234 GCF_001605985.2 Dendrobium catenatum | reverse complement strand
CTTCTAGTGAGAAGAAATGTATATAGCTTGCCTTGCTCGACGATGTTAACCTGTGTGGTAGAGGTCGAGAGAATCCATCAAGGATGTAAGACCTATCTGAGGTTGTATGTCGGAGCCCTGCTCGACAATGTTAACCTATTTGGAAGCGGTCGAGAGAATCCACCAAGGATGTAAGACCTATCCGTGGTTGTATGTCGAAGTCCTGCTCGACAATGTTAACCTGTGTGGAAGAGG
>NW_021487841.1:0-218 GCF_001605985.2 Dendrobium catenatum | reverse complement strand
GATGCAAGTGACTTTGAGTGGGATATCTCTCAATCTTTACTTCTTTGCCCTTCTATGAGCTCCTTGAATTTGTCAGGTCCGCATATCCAAATGAAAAGAAACTCCTCCTTGAAAATATTTAAAACCACATAATGAGTATAAAATCTAGCTAGTAACTAAAATCTTATAACTGAAATCAATTGAAATTAATGTACGATAAAATAGAACAATATGCTACA
>NW_021487840.1:0-320 GCF_001605985.2 Dendrobium catenatum | reverse complement strand
GCAATAGAGGAGAAGAATATCAGCGTCGAGGTGCTGAATTTCAGCATCGAGGTGCTGATTTTGAAAGGGGAAGAAGGGAATATGATGATGGATTCGGATACCAACGTCGGAGGGTGGACCGGGACACTTGGGGAGCACCTCATCTTTGAGGAATGGGAGGTTATGGAGAGTACCGAGGTAACGGAAGGGATCCGAATGTGAGGAAGTTGAAGATGCCCATCTTTGAGGGGGAAGATGGCCATTGCTGGATCTATAAGGTGGAACGGTATTTTGCAGTCAACGAATTGACAGAGGAGGAGAAACTGACAGCGGCAGGACTG
>NW_021487839.1:0-201 GCF_001605985.2 Dendrobium catenatum | reverse complement strand
CACTTTTAATCAATGTTCCCTGCTATCAATTTCCCACGCAAGTTTCTCTAATCTTTTAAACCCCTTTTCTAATTCAATATGTGATGTCTTTAAGGATTCGTATGCATCAGTTAATTCAATATGCTTGTTGTTTAATGCGTCAAATTCATCAAGAAGGGACATGTGATCTCTATCTAAATAGAATGTTTTTTAACTAAGTTA
>NW_021487838.1:0-262 GCF_001605985.2 Dendrobium catenatum | reverse complement strand
AAGAGCCTTACCACATTACAACTATCTTTAATAGACCATTTGATTATTTGTTTGATTGAACACTTTTGAGGAGTGACTAGAGACCAAGAAGTTCAATATAAATCATAATATTGATATTAGGAGTCAGGTTAAGTTTCAACGACATGCTTCAATCTTATAAATGATGACATGCATTGATATTGTTATTGATGACTAGTTATAAAGTCACATGCATCAATGTAACTAGGAGACAAATAGTTAAACTATTTAATGTCGAAGGGCC
>NW_021487837.1:0-495 GCF_001605985.2 Dendrobium catenatum | reverse complement strand
TAGGGAGATACGCATAACTATGAGTATGCTATCTAAGATTGACAAGATATATATTCTTCTGGAGAATACACCTTTCACTTTATTCATGTAGATAGAGTCTTAATCTTAATCGTCATTTGAATATTCCACCTCCCTACTTCATTCGACTGAAGACTAGTATACTCTTAAAGATTTAGTTGGAGTGATATCATCTTCATCCATATCACTCCCTAAATGATGTACGTATTTTTTCTCTTTGGGAATGATCAGTGCTTTGGAATGAGTCGGTATTACCTTCTTTCTCCCCACGTGCTTGTTCTCACATTCCCGTCAGGTCACTTTGTAGCCTTTGAGTCTGATGCTTTAGCCTTTAGAGACTTTCGGGAACTTTTCTTTTTTGGCATGAAATATTATACATCTTCATAAACTGTTACTTCAAGGACTGTAAAGGGTTGAATGTCACCAGAGATCCTGAGTTATTCTTTATCTCTAAGATACTTCATACACTGGTGTAAT
>NW_021487836.1:0-649 GCF_001605985.2 Dendrobium catenatum | reverse complement strand
AGTAACCTTGTGAATCCCTCACAAACCCCTCACTTGTTCTCTCACTCTTCACTCTTACAATCTCTCTCAAATTCTCACTCTCAATGATCCCTCTCAAGAGAAAACAACTCCAAAGGCACTTGTAATAGTTTCTAGGACTCCTTATATAGAAAGGACAAGAAAAACCGCCCAAAAATCTGTTAAAAACATGTTTTTCTGCGCACTGGATCGTCCAGTATGAAATTGAGTTAGTACGGACAAACTGTGTAAAAAAACTGTCCCGTACGAACCATTTGTGCATCTGTACAAACCAATTTCATCCTGGACGAAATAAGTTTGTCCCGTACAAAAAAATTTTGTCCGGTACGAACAGTTATATCAAAAGTTGGTTCCGAAAACTGCAGAATGTTGCCAGAAACTGCCATAGTCGATTCTCATCGTCCTGGACGAACAGGACTTCGTTTGGATGAATTTTTTACAGAGAGCAACTCGTCCTGGGACGAAAATGATTTCGTCTGGACGATCATGAATTAGAAAAATTTTCCAGTTCAGTTCCTCCGTTCCATTGCTCTTACAAGGAGATAACTGATCTGATCGTCCTGTACGAATAATGTTCGTCCCATACGATCAGTACCAAAACTTTTTCAAGATCTCCTTTAGTGTGTGTGAA
>NW_021487835.1:0-338 GCF_001605985.2 Dendrobium catenatum | reverse complement strand
CAATTTGCAGACAAAAAAGTTGATAATATAATCTGTTTGCTACTTGGAGCTTTGCTTGATGTAGATTTCAGCTTAATATAAGTTTTGTTTGAGATGACTTTCTTACTTCTTTCTCAACTAACTTTTTTATACAATTTTTTTTAAACTAAAAGTTGTTATACTAAAAAACTGATTTCGAAAGTAATGAGAAAGTCATCCCAAACGAAGCCATAATCTATAAATCAAAATGTATCATCAGAAATAGCTGTCTTGTAATCAAAGCAACTTAGATGGCTATATAAGGCATTTTTCATAAACACAAAGCCTTGTATGCCTTAATAATCTCCACAAAGTATGCT
>NW_021487834.1:0-225 GCF_001605985.2 Dendrobium catenatum | reverse complement strand
TGTTCTTGAAGCTTCGTCCATACAGGCAGAAGACAGTTGCCAACAGGAGGAATGAAAAGCTGGCTCCAAGGTACTTTGGTCCTTATGAAGTGATGGAAAAGATTGGGGCAGTAGCTTATCGACTAAAATTTCTCCCATCGGCGACTATACACCCGGTTTTTCACGTCTCACAGTTGAGAAAGGCCATGGGTGACCACATTACTATTCCCGAGTTGCCGACCACAC
>NW_021487833.1:0-361 GCF_001605985.2 Dendrobium catenatum | reverse complement strand
AAAACAATTTTTTTTAAAAAAAAAAAATTATTTTTATAATCAAATATAATAAGAAGAATAACACACTATTTTGAAAGCTAAATATGATATTCTTGAAAGTTCATGGAGATTGTAATATCTCCTTGAGCTATCCCTAAAAGTTCGAATATGTTGTTAGACCTAAAGCAATTATCCCAAGGCTAACCGAGAGGGGGTGGGGGGTGAATTGATAATTTAAAAAATTTCTTGGAAATTTTAGATTTTTTTAATCATAATAATAAAAATTTTCAAAAAATATTTTTCAACCATAAAATTAAAACTTTAAGAAAATAAAAATGCAGTAAAAAATTAAATATAGAAAAATATAAAATTTTATAGTGGT
>NW_021487832.1:0-287 GCF_001605985.2 Dendrobium catenatum | reverse complement strand
ATCACCGCCTGACGCCGTTGTTCCACCACTTGAGGCCCTCACCTCCACCGGACCACCACCTGACGCCGTTGCTCCGTCAGACTACCACTTGAGGCCCTCACCTCTGTTGGACCACCGCCTGACGTCGTTGCTCCGCTGGAAAGCCACCTAAGGCTTGGACTTTTGCCTTGTGCTCCACCAGGACACCACTTGAGTCCCGACTTCTGCCTGACCACCACCTGAGGCCTAGACTTCTGTCGGACCACCACTTGAGGCCCTATGCTCCACCAAAACATCACCTGAGGCCC
>NW_021487831.1:0-285 GCF_001605985.2 Dendrobium catenatum | reverse complement strand
CTCTGGTGCAAAAGTTTGATCAATCACCACATCAACTATCTGATCACAGAAAGACAAATTTTGTGTTTAAAACCATTAACACAGCTTCAAATCTTATTTTGCGAAATCTTCCAATAACAAAAAATCTATTCGGAAAACTCACACAGAGGAGAGCAGAAAGACCATCCATGTCATCCGGATTTGAAACATTGTAGCTTTGGTTACTGATGGTTTCATCCACATTTTCACCTCCTGCATAAGAGACATATTGTTCACAAGCGAAGTCAGTCTCATTTTGGATATCTT
>NW_021487830.1:0-217 GCF_001605985.2 Dendrobium catenatum | reverse complement strand
AAAATTCAGGAATGGATCACATGCTCATTTCTCTTTTAATGCTATACATGTCTTTCCTCTGACATGCAAAAGCACACATAAGCATATCAAGCATGCATTTCTTTAAGGAAATATACAAATGGTTAGTTTAAGAATGATTTACATCAAGCATATCTTATGGTTATATAAATAATACATGTGTGTGCATGTTGATGCGGGAGTATCACATGGAAAAGGA
>NW_021487829.1:0-231 GCF_001605985.2 Dendrobium catenatum | reverse complement strand
AATAACTATATGTTGAACTCATTTATGTTCATGAACAACATTGTTTAAAGCTCGTGAACAAGTTCAACATAAAACCCGATAAAAAGCTCGATCCTTAATCGATATAAAGCTTGTGAATAAGCTTGTTAAAAACTCGCTATATGTTTGATGATAAATGTGTTGAACATACCAAATATAAATATTTTATATTTATATTAATTTATTGATGTAATAATTATTAATTAATAAAAT
>NW_021487828.1:0-2523 GCF_001605985.2 Dendrobium catenatum | reverse complement strand
TTCCATCGACACATGTTGAATATAGCCTAGGTTCTCAGGACCCAACCAAACTTTATATGGATAAGATTTCGTGATGTCAAGCTCAACATGCACAAGCTACAAACGGTTTAAAACCCACGAAAGTAGCCGAATCAGCCTTTAGCGGCTGACCAAAAATCGAACCTAAACCAAAAAGGATATGGGGGAGAACAAATGAGGACGGAGATTGGGAAAGGAGACCCAAATAGGGATCATTGGCTACTCAGACATAAAATTCTACAGTAATCAAGGTCGTTGTTCAACTTGATCAAGACATGTGTCTGATCAAGTAAATTGACAGAAACCTCACCTGAAAGCTTCAGGGAGAAGAAAAACCTACGAATAGAATCTAGTGAAGGCCTCTTAGAAGGGAAAAATCCAATTAAGGAAAATATAAAAGACAGCGCAAGGGCATTGATTTCATCCACTGAAATCCACAGCGATGGTAAAACCACGAAATGAAGAAGGTTTGAGGTCAGAAAAACCACCAACAGAGGAGCAACCAGCAAGAGCCTCGAGAAAAGACCGAGATTTGAACGATCCATCCAAAAAACCAGGATCGCACAACCATTTCCCACCATTCAGGTGCGAAAGACCGGAGGCACCGAAACGAAATCAAAACAAAACACAAAAACACCACATGAAAAGAGAACAAGGGAAGAAAAAATTTCCCTCGAGCACTGAGGAGCGCACGCCCCAGCCGGCCGATGAGCGCCGGAATCGTCAAGGCGGGAGCCCTAGCAGAGGGAGATGCACTTTTTTTTTTTTTTTTTTTTTTGAGAATGCTGTAACTACTTGATAATTTAATTGTTTTATATATAATCATTTTTAGATATAATTCCTACATTATTGATATAAATAGTTAGGAAAACCTTGTTTGGATGTTTTGTATACAAGTTTGGGAAAAACATAATTCCTTCTATGTTGGAAGAGAAGCAGCTTAGGAATGATTTGTTCTTCCAATTTTGATACAGGGTTTTGGCAAAATTATATAAATAAAAAAGGGTGATTGTTTGTTTTGGAGAAATATTGACGACATAATACCATCTTCAATTGAAAACTTATTCTATACTCCAAAAAATAAATAATACTCTAAAATATAATAATTCATCTACAACCGAACTTCATTTCATAACATCAAAAATATATATAACGCTGAAAAAATGACGAAAAAATGGCGTCTGTTAATACTTAATAGTACGACATCAATATTAGAGATGCACTATTCACTCAGCATAAAAAGCTGCTGAATCTTTCGTTCGGTTGGAGCTCGCGGCGACTATAAATATCTATTTGGCGTCCGATTGAAGGTGCCCTAATCCGTCGGAAAATTTCCACTGAAAATACTGACTGCTATTGCCAAAATTACCAGTGTTCTAATCCATTAGAAATTATAGCAATTTTGACTGCCGAAAACACGTCAATATTTCCAACGATCAATTATGTGCAGGTAACTTGTTGGAATTTTTGTTTTTTTGCAATGAATTTCTTTCGGCCGGTATTTCCTTCGAAATAATTTTCGATTTTCCGCAATAAAATATTTTCAACCGTATATTATCTTTGGTAATTCATTCCTACTGGGATTTTAGTGTCGAATAATTTAGGGGTGTAATCGAGTCATATATCTTTGGCTTGATTTTGAGCTTGATTAATTAATCGAGGTCGAGCTTTATTCTACGAGTTCGAGCCGGCTCACGAGCCAGCTTATTTATTATGAAAGAGTAAAAATGATTATGATTTACGTGATTATTATAATAAAATGGAAAAAATAATGAGAAATTATAAGAAAAATAATAAAGAATGACTTAATATAAAAAGTAATGATATAATTTTTAAAATACTTTTAATAACTTTGTATTTAAAATCCTAAATTCTAATATATTTTATATGAATATTTTTTAGACATCTCGGCTCACGAGCTTACGAGTCAGAGCTAGCGCAATTGGTCAAGCTAGACTCATTAGCTGATCAAGCTTGGCTCACGAGCCATTTATCGAGCCGAGCCCGACTCAGCTCACGAGTCAACTTGACTCACTTATACCCCTAGTCAAATATTTATCCGTCGACAATGAAAAAAGTTGTCCAAAACAAAACCTTAATTTCATAAGTTTTATTTTATTTTTTGGTTAAAAATGCTAAATTTATAAACTTAGCTATGCAAATTTGGATGCTCATAAAAAATCATTGAAAAAAACTCCATTTAATCATAAAATAGAGAATGAATTTATCCTAAAAAAGAGATGAACAACCGTACGTAATATTTTATTTTATGACAAAATAAGAATAAATTTATAAATAATATAATGTAATGGAAAAATTATAAAGAAATAAAGAAACGCCTTCCCATTTCTTACTTATTACATTTTCTTTATTCTCCTCTCTGAAAAATATCTCTTTTTAGAGCTCCCCCGTCTTTGATAAGCAAATAATTCATGCGATTTTATAAGCACGCATAAATCTGAAAAGTATGCATTTATTCAAATATTAACAAAATATATCATTTTT
>NW_021487827.1:0-239 GCF_001605985.2 Dendrobium catenatum | reverse complement strand
GGTGGGGTCACACAAAGGCTTAATTTGAACTTGATTTTGGGGTTTAACTCCGGACCTTCAAAGTCTACTAAATCTCTTATGTTAGAAAAGGAATAAATGTTGAATTCTGCAAGCAGATCCACCACGCAAACATTGTTATTGATTTTATTGACTATTCTAAATGATCTGCACTTCTAGCATGTAATTTCTCGGACAAATCCGTACCATTATTGAGTTACCAACTTTAATAGATTTAAATT
>NW_021487826.1:0-200 GCF_001605985.2 Dendrobium catenatum | reverse complement strand
AACAATTCATAGTCATGTAACAAGATATTGAGTCTTGATTGTTTAACCTCATTTGTCCCTTCATAAGTTATATAAAGTCTATCCCATATGTCCTTTTCACTTTTGCAAGTGGAAACCCGCATGTAGTCTTCAGATTTTAAAGCATAAAAGTAACTATTTAGATATTTGGCATTTAATTGTGCTAAGTCACGTTCTTCTAT
>NW_021487825.1:0-1470 GCF_001605985.2 Dendrobium catenatum | reverse complement strand
TCTGAAAATGGCAATAACTCCCTCTTTTTTCTTCAAAACCTATAAATAGGCCCCCTAGGCCTTTAGAAAATTTGCACATTCTCTCTCTTTCTCCCTCTAGCTCTCTAGGGGTTGAGGCTTCCGTTATTTTTTGAGTGGGAAATTTTCCTTACTCGAATTAGCGCCCCTCCTCGCGTGCAGAAGCTTACGGGATTTCTTTCCCTCCCTCCGGCTTTCTGACGATTAAGGCTTCCGCTATTTGCGAGTGGGAAATTTTCCCTGCTCGAATTAGCGCCCCTCCTCTCGTGCAGGAGTTACAGGATTTCTTCTCCTCCCTTCCAGCTTTCTGACGGTTGAGGCTTTCACTATTTGAGAGTGGAAAATTTTCCCTGCTCGAATTAGCGCCCCTCCTCTCGTGTAGTAGTTACGAGATTTCTTCTTCTCCCCCCGGCTTTCTGACGATTGAGGTTTCCGCTATTTGCGAGTGGGAAATTTTTCTTACTCGAATTAGCGCCCCTCCTCTCTTGAGGCAATCAAAATGGATGATCGCACTTCTTCCAAAGATGTTTCTGTTGTGGAAGAACATTCTACTGCGCGTTCAGAGGGTTTGAAGAAGGCTCCTAAGGCGACAAAAGCCGACGACGTTATCTCCACCATTACCGAAGACTCTTTCATTTCTTTTAGGAAAAAGTTTCATTTTCCTAATGACTTGGTGATGAAGGCGCCGGCGAGATCTAAGCGTGCCTGCTTCCCTCCCCAGGGATACGTGACAGTGTACGAGTTTAGTTTGCGAGCGGGGTTGCGATTTCCGCCGCCGCCTGAACTGGTTGATATCCTGACGGTTTGTGGATTGAGTTTGTCTCGTTTCTCCTACTGGGATATGACGGCCGTAGTGGGTCTGATCACCTTTTTTAGAGACCACGGATTGGTATTGTCTGCAGAATGTTTATTCCGGATGGGGCGTATCTATACTGATCCGCATGGTCGAATTTCCTTTATGTTGCAGATCAATGGTTTATGATTTTGATGATAGCAAACATTCCTTATTTCTCTACGATTTCCTTTTGTGCTAACGTTTCAGGTCCACACGATCAGACTGTAATTTGGAACCAGCTCAAGATTGGGTAGACTAGGTCTGTGTCAGTTTGTAATCTTTTTCCTTTCTTGAGTCTGTTATATTGGGTGTGATCTCTTGTTTTGTAACTTGGAAGATTTCCTGTTGTTCCCTATAAAATTTCTATTTTTGGTAATATCGGTCGGGACGATATGTCCAAAATCAGCAACCCTAATTAGAGCATCCTCATTAAGGCAGCCATCATTGATATCGGCCTGGATGATACATGTATCAGCCAGGACGATAGTCTTAATTCAGAAAGAATCAACCGTCATAATCAGTTTAGGAATTCTTTGTTTTAGGAAATCAGCCAGGACTATATTTATATCGTCCTGGCCGTTCTAACTCAATTATGCCTAAATTGATCTGGTATCTTT
>NW_021487824.1:0-302 GCF_001605985.2 Dendrobium catenatum | reverse complement strand
CTATATCATTCAAATTAGGTTGGCAAATTTGCTTTCCCTCTTGGTACAAACAGCCTAGCGAGTAATCTTTTCCGAAACCTTTGGCAATAGAGAATTACATGTTGACCCAGTTCTTTGAGCTTGATTATAGAATTTGAGTTCCATGAGTTAAAGAGGTTCCTTTGAATGCCAATTCTTTATAGTGTTTGTAAGTTTGTCATGATAATTTGCTATTTACAGTGCTCGTCTTATAGTTTGTGGTATCAATCCATGTCCATTGCACCAAAAAGAATATTGGATCCAAATTTCTCTTTGTTAACCTA
>NW_021487823.1:0-258 GCF_001605985.2 Dendrobium catenatum | reverse complement strand
GGATTGATGAGCTTGTAGACTGTCCAAGTGAAGATCCATAGCACGAAAACGAGCTCGAACACGCCTGGATCGACCGCTACGAGCTTGGGACGGATTAGGTGGTGGACTCACCTGAGAACTCGCCGCCGGTAACGTGCAACCACTTGGATTTTGTAGTGGGAAGGTAGAGGAGGCCCTTAGGATCTAAAACGAACAAAGAACTCGCTCTGGGAGGCTAGGGTAAGTGAGAGAAGTTGTCTTGATCCAATGCTCTCAAAA
>NW_021487822.1:0-3945 GCF_001605985.2 Dendrobium catenatum | reverse complement strand
ACTTGACTCGACTCGTTTGTAGCCCTATTTGTAATCAATTGCAAACAATAATATTTTCATTCAAACTGGACAAGGATTGTGAGTTTTCTCCATTTTCAAGAGTTTTCACATAAAAAACTGTAGTGTCTCATATGAATGCTACATTCTTATCTCCAATCTATTTAGCTTAAATTTTATATATCTCTGCCGCACGCAACAATAAATAATGCATTAGATGACATGAAATTGTATTTTGAGCGTAGTATCATTTTTTTTTCAAAAAGCTGTTGCCATGGAAATACCAGTTCTACCCACCAGCAGCAATTAGTAATACTCATCAATGAAATATGGAAGAACATTCCAGCTGGGTAAGCCTGTCATTTCACATATGGCAAAACCCTCATGAGTGGAAAAGTCCAAGTACATCTCGACCATGTAATTTCAAATTTGCAAAGAGAGGAATGGCGGAGACGGAAAGGAAGAAGCCGGAGTTCAGAGCCGTTCTTTGAGGACCCAACTCCTTTAATGGTAAGGACGTGGTATCCTGCTGCATTGGGAACGGCCATGTGGTCGCTTTAAATGTGCTCGCACCCCACAACTGTTCCTTCTTGGCTCATCAAAGCACCTCTTTCCTGGTTTCTGTTGCCATTCAAAGTTTCCGCAAACCAACCGACCTTCTTCTACCTTTTAAGGCGCTCACTTGTTCTCCGCCCACTATTGCCGACAGGAGGAAGGTAATTCTTCACTGTTACAGGTAGAAATCTCGGTTAGGTTCCTTTTGTTTGGGTTTCTTCGTTCTGCTCCAAAGCTCTCATCTTTTTAATTTTCTACGCCTTCTCTTTGCGAATACTGCTCAATTTGCTTTAATCTTCTTTTTTATTTGTGAAAGCATGCATTTTTTTTGCAGCTTATCTTACCGAGCCCGGGAAAATTTTCTGCATGATTTTTGTATTGCCCTGGAGATCTAAATTATTCACGGAAAGAAAAGCCATTTTTTCTACTTCCTCTAACCGATTTTAAACATTATCATGCTCAACTGCGTCTCAGTCGGCTGAAGGTTTTCTCAGGAAAAAGCCCATAAATCCTTCTTCAATGCCGCGTTTTCTCAGGACTCTTGTGCTTATTCTCTCTTGTGTTTGGCTGACACCCATTACTGAGCAGTACACATCATCTCAAACGCAGGTTCTTCAGCAGTTAAGGAAGCAGCTAGAGTTTCCCAAACAGCTGTCACCGTGGAACAATACCGAAAATATCTGCTACCTTCCCTCAACGCCTCTTCTAACTGTGATCTGTGAAGGCAACTCAGTGACTGAGCTCAAGATTGTTGGTGATAAGCTTGTCAAACCCGATACTTTCAATGGCTATTCTATTTGGGGTAAAACCTTATCACCCGCTTTTTCTTCCGATTCCTTCTTTACTACTCTGTCGAGATTGCCTAGCTTGAAAGTTGTTATTTTGGTTTCCTTGGGGATATGGGGTCCTCTCCCTGATAAGATTCATAGGCTCTCTCAGCTTGAAGTGCTTGACCTTAGTTCAAATTTTTTCTATGGGACAATTCCTCCTAAGATATCTTCTATGACAATGCTACAAACATTGACATTGGATGGAAACTTCTTCAATGAAACTGTTCCGGATTGGTTTGATTTGCTGTCAAACCTTACAAATTTGAGCTTGCAGCACAATAGACTGAAGGGACCATTGCCTTTGTCTATTGGAAGAGTCCATTCTCTTATTGAAATTTCTTTGTCTTATAATAGTATATCAGGTGAACTCCCTAATTTGAGTGGGCTAGTTAGCTTGGAAGTATTGGATATTGGAGACAATGAGTTGGATTCTGAACTTCCACACATGCCAAAAAGGCTCGTCACTATGTTACTCGGTAAGAATAAATTGAGCGGAGAGATTCCTGGGCAGTTCGGCGAGTTAAGTCAGCTTCAGCACCTTGATTTGTCATATAACTTGCTACAAGGGACTCCACCAACATCAGTCTTTGCATTGCCTAACATCAGTTATGTAAATCTTGCATCGAACAAACTCGCTGGCTCTCTTCCAGTCAGTTTAACTTGCAGTAGCCAGCTTGGATTTGTTGATATTTCTGCTAATATGCTGGTGGGAAGATTGCCTTCTTGTTTGAGCTCTAACTCAAATAATAAGGTTGTCAAGTTGGATGGTAATTGTTTGACAGTGGACTCCCTGCATCAGCATGAAGCTTCATACTGCCAAACTCACTCGAAGAAGAAGTTTTCGAAGCTCAAGAGCTTGGTTTTTCTGGTTGCTGTCATTGGAGGGGTCACTATTATTGTTCTTCTGTTGCTGTTCTTTCTACGCTACTGTAGAAGAAAGCAGGAGGGAACTGTTTCAGAACAAGGTTTATTACCTAAACCTGCTCTGGATAATTCAGCTTCAGGATTGTCATCTGAGCTTCTTACAAATGCTAGTAAGTATTGTATATTTGTAAATATATCTTCTCAAATTGATTGATTGATCATAGTTTTTTTTAGCTGGTTGTGAGGACAGCACTGTTGTGCTTTACAACTATATTGTTGTAGTGCGTCTGTTTTTTTACTGTTTGCTTGGTTATTTTGATTCAAACAAATGCATGTTATAACAAAGTTCTTCAGAGTTTAGAATTCGCTTTTATCTTCATTTTGGTTTTGGACAAAAGATGCTAGAAAGTATCTAACGGCTGGGTTCTGTGATTTATGAAAGCAAGAGGATTTTTAAAGAAGCTTGTAAAACAAATAATTCTCTTAAATTCTTCTCCCAATATATATCTTTCTATATTTCCATGTATCTCAATATTTTCTTCACATCTACTGCCGTCTTGCCATATTTTCATAACTTTCTTAATGGATTTCCAGAGAAATCAAAGTCATCTTGATTTTTTTTTGATAGGTTCATGAACCTAGAATCGTACTAGTTTTCTGTGGTTAGTTACACCTGGTTGTATCTGCTACTTTTTGCTTCTTATGAAGTTTATAAGTTGAATTGGGTCATCATGGGTTATTTTGTGATAACAAGGCCTCATTCATGGATATAAGGGTTTTCTGTTATTTTTTTTTTTTGGCCATATACGTTATGCCCTAGCTCTTATAAAACTTAAACCTTTTAAAATTTTTTCAAAATCTCCTCCATACCCTTTATATGTTGTAAAAGATGGGTGGAAGTGTCTATCTTGTAATATTTTTCATTATAATGGAATTTCAAGTTCGTTACCTTCTCTCATCCTTCTTCTTTTACATGTGTGTGTCAATTTTAAGGCATTGAATAGCTCTCCTTTGGAAATAATGCTCTTTTGGGTTCAGTGAGTCATCACAAGCATTCGAAAATCATTCTCTTCATCAAGTTCTCAGGTTTAAGAAGATTGTTTAGTTTGTCAGTTTGTCATGTTCAGTAAGCTGCTATCTTCCTTTTTTTCTTTTTCAATCTTTCCATACTCTATTCACCATGTGCTATACTCCAACGCTAATTCTTCAAAATCTTGTCCGACTCCATTGAACATGAGCTATATTTTTCTTAATAGATAGGGATCAAATTTGTCATACAACTTGTTTGTGCTACATGTTATGTTACATGCGATAAACTTTGAACTTAGTTCTTGAAGCAATACTATTTCCATTTTAGGTTAAATTGTTGAGGATTTAGTTAATAGAAGGTCTAACATGGTGCATCCACAAGAGGAAAAAGCACCCATCTTGCAACTATGGCTTTGTTTGAGATGGGTTTTTTACTGCTTTTAAAGTTGCTTTCTAGTATTAAAATTTTAATTTTTAAACTAGAAAATCGCTTTAAGTAGTAAGAAAGTTGTCCCAAACAAAGCCTACGTAAGCTTGAAATGTGGTGACGAAAGACGGAGATACTTAAGACGAACTTTCACTAGGTGTATGTGATGGACCGGGTTTACCGGTCCCGCCTGGACCCGTGCGGGTCTACAGGCAGAAGAGGGGGGGGGGGGGGGGGGGGGGG
>NW_021487821.1:0-618 GCF_001605985.2 Dendrobium catenatum | reverse complement strand
ATTTATTTGAATTTGTCCACCCCGGCAGACTGTTGCGAAGGGTGGATGGGCTTTGCTTTAAGTACGGATGGATGATTTCAAATTTATATATTTTGAGGTTTTTGGGATTTTGAGATTTTTGTGGAGTTTTCTGGAATTTTAGGATTTTTTTGGGTATTTGGGTGGAGTTATGAAATATTTGAAATGGATTTTGGATATTTTGGAGATATTTGAAAAATATTTGGAAACCCCTCTGGTTGAGATCTGAATTCAACACGGCCATCATTGGGGTGTTCGGGGTTATTCCCATTTAAGGCTTGAACCTTGTCGACTCTGTCTGGTTGTCGACAGAGGATCGGGTTTCATATGCTTTATGCCCTTAATAGTGAATTCTTATTGTTATAGGCCTTGAAGGCCTAATATGAATGTATTAGGACAAATATGACGGTCGCCACGATCACATATTTGTTTGATGGTTCGAACCCTGTCGACTTCTATTGACTCGTACAAAAGGATCAGGTTCGAACTTGAATTCACTTGTCAACCCGCACAGCATCCCTAGACGTCACGTGTATACCAATAACACGCTCGTCGGGGCCCAAACGGGTATTTGATTATATTTTTCCCCTTAGTGTACCT
>NW_021487820.1:0-219 GCF_001605985.2 Dendrobium catenatum | reverse complement strand
TTCCATTTGTTCTCAAAGAAGCTAACTAAAGAGTCTTCAATTTGATGTTGATCTTCAACTAACAGTCCATCATTATTGGTGAATGAGCCAATGAAGTTAGAGTTCCTTCTAGCACTTGCATAGGAATGAAAGAATTTTGTGTTGCTATCCCCTTCAGAAGCCCATTTTACTTTTGCTCGTTGTCTCCACCACGTATTGATCTGAGCTAAATTCGAATTG
>NW_021487819.1:0-204 GCF_001605985.2 Dendrobium catenatum | reverse complement strand
GTCATGATTCTCAAAATGCATTAGAACATGCATGATTCTCAAATATATGAAATAATTCATTCATGAATAGTGGAGTGAAATATTCATGAACCAAACTTTAGAGATATAACAACATCTCTATAATGAGTATGGTAGACATAGAAGCCTACAATGATTTTTCATATCACATGTGCTAATACCGTGACAGGTATACATTCCCATTCC
>NW_021487818.1:0-219 GCF_001605985.2 Dendrobium catenatum | reverse complement strand
ACTTATATTCATTTTAAGCTTGTTCCATAATTCTTTTGTTGTAATACTATTATTTCAAGATCAATAGATATTATATAACAAATTGTGTAATAATGTTGTCATACTTTGATGTATTAAAGTAATGAGTAATTGAAAAAATTAAAATTTATATTTTACTCAGTATTAAATTTTCTTATTTTAAATTTTTTAATTTAAATCATCATATTATATTGTAATTTT
>NW_021487817.1:0-330 GCF_001605985.2 Dendrobium catenatum | reverse complement strand
CGGTATAGGCGGGATTTTGCCTACAACCGGATGTTTCTCTGCATCCGGTCAACTGAACCAAATAAAAGTTCATAACTTTGGGTTGTAATTTTCATTTTCATGCTTTAGTCACTCATTATAGTTAATGAAATTAGGCTTATGCCCTTTAATTTCTCCAAAAATAAAGGGCCAAAGCAATCAAACCCAACTGATTAGTTAAAAGAGTAATGGAAATCAATAAATAAAAGAAAAGGAGAAAATGAAGATGAAATTGATAAAATTATATTTTTATTTAAAAGAAACTGATATTTTATGACAATGGTGATTGGAGAATTATTTTGATGTGATTTA
>NW_021487816.1:0-1556 GCF_001605985.2 Dendrobium catenatum | reverse complement strand
AATTCTGCTAAAATATTTTTCAGCCACGCTCCAATTTAAAAAAAAAAAACCTTCACATAATGCATGCTTCAAAAGAAAGTGGATTCATTCCGTAAATAAGCCACTGAGCCATTATTAAATGAGAATTTAATGAAGCTTTTACCTAGCTACTAGTTAAACAATGAGCAAGTATATTCATTTCCATATCAAGCTTCTACAACATGGTTCATACTTCTAAATATACAAGTAAATTAAGACAACTGCGCCATAAACGAACAAGTTCCAGTTAGCTAACACCCCTAAAGCTATAACTATTTTACATATTCATTCGGCCACTATCGCTCCCAAAGAACCATGCCCTAATACAGAAAACTAATCCGGGCAAACTTCTAATAAGAAGGGAAAAAGATGGAAATTGAAACCCAAAGCTAAATCTTTGAACACAACTAGAAAAAAAAAAAGGCAAACAAAAACGAGGCGGCACTATAGGCGCAAGAAAAGCTCGTTTTCCGGCCAAAGCGGCAGTAAACCCAAAAACAAACCGATCAATCACCCATGGTAGTAATTACTGCAACCATAAGATCTCAGATCGAACCACTGTAACCTAAATACCTTATCCCAAAGTCAGAGTGTATCAAACGAAAAATGATCAAATAAACAATCAAATAAACAAAATAAAGAGGGTTGCGTTCATCATTCTTACATCTCTGCCGGAGTGATGATGGCGATTGTTTTGCATGGTAGAAGTAGATACAGGCGAGGATGCCTTAGAATCAGCTTCGGCGGCGGGATCGCCGGCGACGGGGATAAGTAGCTCCCGATCTCTCTCTCTGTTCCCCATAACAGTTGAAGCTTTTTCGTCGCCCATCTACTTTACCCCTTCCCGTTATTTCTGTGTTTTTTTTTTCTTCGATCCTATGGTAAACGCAAAACCATTGGAGCGCATAAGCGTTGCAATTCCGGCATTTCTTCAGACTGGCGACGAGAGCACAAAGACGGGAAGAAAGAAAGAGGGTTTCGTAAAGTCGCTGATCTGTGAGGAGTACGCTTTTCGTCCAACCTATTTAAATAGCTGACACGTCGAAGTCTCTTATTTTATTATAATTTTTTAAATTCAGCAAAAAATTCAAAATGCAAATAAAAAATATTTAATTTGAGATTAATTTAATATATTAATTATATATAGAGCTCAATGCCTGTGGGACCATCTTCTTTTATAATTATTAAAAATTCTACTATCCTTATAAATCGCAGAGGGTGAGTTAATGTTTGAATAGTTTTGTATATGATTTATTTATATAATTATTTTTTTCTTGGTTAAGTGATGGAAGTTAGTTTAATCACCCAGCTATTACGATATATTTTTTTTATCTACTAAGATTAATAAGTCAATTTGAAAGTAAGTGTTAATCTTCATTAATGAGCCCCAATCCTTGTTTCTGAATATGAATGTGATTTTAAATAATCTATGATTATGTTAAAGAGAAGACTTGCAATATTGTTGAGATAAAATCTTTATTTTTAGCAAAACTAACCTAATGGTGTTTATGTTAGCATTATTAGCATCAGTATAGAAA
>NW_021487815.1:0-1139 GCF_001605985.2 Dendrobium catenatum | reverse complement strand
TGGATTCTTCCTTTCCGTAGGATTAGACCTGTTTGTCTTGTACAATGCCCTTCATGGCACTTTACTAGTTTAATCTAGTTTTTTTTATTTATTTATTTAGTTTAAGATTATTCTTTTCCATAGGATCTGACATGCTAGTTGTGGACAATGCCCTTCTTGGCACCATCCTAATTTAATCTAGTTTTCTATTCATTTAGTTTAGGATTTTACCTTTCATTAGGATTAAAAGTGCTAGTGGTGGATAATGCCCTTCGTGGCACCATTCTAATTTTAATCCGTATTCTTTTTCTTTAGGTTAGGATTCTTCCTTTCCATAGGATTAGAAGTACGAGTGGTGGATAATGCTCTTTGTGACACAATCCTAGTTTAATCAAGTTATCTTTTTCTTTAGGATATGATTCTTCCTTTCCTTAGGATTTGACGTGCTAGTGGTGAACAATGTCCTTTATTGCATCATCCAAGTTTAATTCAATATTCTTTTCCTTTCGGTTAGGATTCTTCCTTTCCTTAGGATTAGACGTGCTAGTGGTGGATAATGATCTTCGTGGTACGAACTTAGTTTAATCCAGTTTTTTTTTGCTTTAGGTTTGAATTCTCGCTTTCCGTAGGATTAGACTTGTTAGTTATGTACAACACCCTTTGGGGCACCATACTAGTTGAATCTAGTTTTCTTTTCATTTATGTTAGGATTCTTCTTTTTTAAGATTTGATATACTAGTAGTGGACAATGCCCTATATTGCACCATCCCAATTTAATCCTATTTTCTTTTCATTTAGGTTATGATTTTTTCTTTCTTTAGGATTAGACGAGTTAGGGTTGGATAATGCGCTTCGTGGTACTATCATAGTTTAATCCAATTTTTTTACTTTAGATTTTCATTTTCCTTTCCTTAGGATTAAAAGTGCTAGTGAAGGATAACGTCCTTCGTGGCACCATCCTAATTTTAATATAGTTATCTTTTTCTTTATGGTAGGATCAATATTTAAAATTGCGTAATTAGGTATTGAGGTGTTTTTTATTTGTGAGGCGAGATGTAAGTCTCAAGGCGTGAGCCTCAAAATAAAAAATTGTGTTGAGTGCAAATAAATGTTAAAAGTAAAATTTTATATAATACCCAAATAATATGGTAAAAGATGAT
>NW_021487814.1:0-543 GCF_001605985.2 Dendrobium catenatum | reverse complement strand
GTGGCATGACCCGTAAAAAGGTGAGAGATCAAGGGTAAATAGGGGGTGGTTGGATGGACGGCCGATTTTGAATCTCTTGATTGTGGGCCGTTCGTCAGACAATTAAAGGTCTTAATGATGTCGGAATTTGGCGATCCTGGGCTCGTTGGATTCGTCTTGTCGAGCCACTCGATTCGACTATAAGCATGTCATGTTTGGAAACCGTTTTGGTAATCCAAATTGTGGTTCGAACCTTCCAACATCCCTTCGGGTCCTTGATTTGGACTCATTTGACCTCAGATTGAGTCGAATTTGGTGTCATTGGGTTCGTATTTCCGAGACGTTCAGTTTGACTATAAGTTTATTGAAATCGGAGTTCGGATGATCTCAATTTTAATTTTGGAAATTTCCACCTTGATTTTGCATCGAGATTCGTGCCTGATCAAGCTAATTTTTTTATAATGTATCAGTACATATAAAATTAGAGTGCCTAACAAAATTACAAAAGTTAAAATACCATACTGTGATAGCTCCGGTGGAGCCATTATTAATGTCGATAGTGTT
>NW_021487813.1:0-1280 GCF_001605985.2 Dendrobium catenatum | reverse complement strand
CAACCGAACATCATTCGTCGTTCCATCTGCTCAGTTTCATTTCGAATTTGTTTAAACCAAACATTGGGAAAAAAACATTCTATATGGACCCGGACGACATCTAAAGATCAATCAGAACGCGCTACGTCACTTTTTTGCTTAGTTCTGATGCTCAATACCACTATGTACTAAGTGATATGTCATGTTTTGTTGATCTCCAGACCATCGGGTGTCCGTACAAAATAATTTCTCCAACATTAGGGCTTGTCTTCCATCTCCTTCGTCCTGAACGAGTGGAGCAGCTCTTTCTCCATCTGCTCAGTTCCGTTCGAATCATATTAGAAGTGGAGTTCGAATGGAAATGAATTACTGCTTGATATATTTGTTACTGTTGTTTTTTTAATTTAAGAACAAAAAAAAAGAGGAATCGCTACCTATCCCTCTATCAAAATATTATTATCATTATTATTATTTTCTACCACTAAAGATCCACCGTTGGAATTGAATGCCTGGGCCAGTGCAGTTCGCGGAAGCAGGTAACAATTACATTTTTTTTAAGGAAAATACAGGCAAATGAAGTGGAAAAGAAAAGAAGTTCCTTTCACTTAAGCACTCAAGCCTTTTGCAAGAAACAACAAAAGGGCATTGGCGTGTGGGAGATTCTTAAAAGAAAATGAGAATTTTAATGAACAATAAATCATAAATCAAGTTATCCTTTGATCTTATGAATAAAAAAGAATGGATTTGAACAAACAAAAGCAAGTAAGTAAATAATGATCTAAATAAAAATAAAATCTCACCCTTTATTTCATCGACAAGCAAAGGTTCTCAAAAGTATGCTTGATGCTTTGCTTCATTAGCATCTGTAGTATCTTAGAAGGATCCTTCAATGGAGTCTCCACTACTCTTTGGTCATTAGGAAGGCAAATTATAGGTGCAAACATCGAACAGAAAGAACCGTTCAATTTTCTCTTTATCTATAGTGAAAGCGCATAACTGTAGGAACAATTATTACGTCCTCCGATCGGACGCAGAGGAACGTCCGGTCGGAGGTAAATTCCCGTCAAATACCGAGTTGTACCGAGTAAACACCGAGCAATATCAAATAATAACGAGGAATAACATCATGTGTTGACCCAATACCGAATTATTTCGAGCTATCTTGAGCAATACCGAGTTATACAAAAGTTGTACCGAGTTTTTCCTAGAAAAAACTAGGTACAACTCGGTATTTCTCGATATAGCTCGGTATTACTCGGTATTGATCTTCAAAAAGCGGTATTCATCGTTATTATCAAATA
>NW_021487812.1:0-202 GCF_001605985.2 Dendrobium catenatum | reverse complement strand
GACCGGCGGTCTACCGGCGCTTGCCGGCGGTTTCAAAAACAAACGACGCCCAACTAAACCATCGGAGAACCGTCGGTATATTGACCGCCGGTACGCTTTCGGTCAAATAACCGGCGGCCTCATGGCCGGAAAACCGCCGGTTCAAAATCCGATTGTAACCGGCGGTCTAAGCCGCCAGAAAACTGCTGGTGAAAGTTTCCTA
>NW_021487811.1:0-233 GCF_001605985.2 Dendrobium catenatum | reverse complement strand
CATAATACATACTATATACAAGTTTACACATGTTATGTATAAACATTATACATATTATATATAAATTTATACATGCAATGTACAAGTATTATATACAAGCATTATACATATTGTATACAAATATTATATATGCTATGTATAAATATTATACATACTATGTATAAGTTTATACAAATATTATACATGTTATGTATAAGTATTATACATCATATGTACAAATATTATACACATTA
>NW_021487810.1:0-213 GCF_001605985.2 Dendrobium catenatum | reverse complement strand
TTATTTTTCTATCATCCAGACATCCATTCAGGGCGATGTTCAATTGAAAAGAGGCATAAAATTGGCCCATCAAAAGCAAGTGCTCTTCTCTTTCTAACTTTTAAAAGTTAGAAAAATTCATGTGTCAGTTGATATTTTCAAAGGCTCGATTTTGAATTTCACGATTTTAACAAATTACTTCGGTATATTATTTTATAAGATATTTTTCTAAAA
>NW_021487809.1:0-216 GCF_001605985.2 Dendrobium catenatum | reverse complement strand
ATGTTCAGTTCGACTATAAGTTAGCTAAAATAAGAGTTCGGATTGTCCCAATTTTAATTTCGGAAGTTTTCAACTTGATTTTGCCTCGAGATTCGTGTCTGATGAAATTTTTTATTGTAGATTATCTTTCATAATATATTTTTCTTTATTTTTTTATCATATGTTTATATCATTAAAATAAAATATAAAATTTTAATTTTTTTTAAGCTCTTGTAA
>NW_021487808.1:0-253 GCF_001605985.2 Dendrobium catenatum | reverse complement strand
GATAGGAGCTCAGTTCACGCTTCTTCAGCCAAATCTCCTAAATTTGGGTCAGATCGTATCAACCCGGCAACCCGTGCGGGTTAGGTCTTAATTAAAATATATGACCTGTTTGCAAAAACGGGTAAGGTTCGGGTTGACCCGTTTAGATCCGGGTCAACTCGGTTCGACCCAAACCCGACCTATCAACTCAAATTGATTAAAAATTCTTAAAATTAACTTGATAACTTGATTAAAATTTTAAATTAATTGAACT
>NW_021487807.1:0-255 GCF_001605985.2 Dendrobium catenatum | reverse complement strand
AGAAGTCAGATTCTAATTATTCGAAGTTGATTGCTCAGATTGGATCTAGTAAGACTCATGAAGTTCGAATTTCTGATTCTGGTGCTATTTTCTGCAAGAACAGGTTGTGGGTACCTGTGCTTGGGGATTTGAGGCAGGAGATTCTGTATGAATCTCATCATTCTGGCTACACTGTTCATCCAGGCAGTGGTAAGATGTATGCTGATATGAAGCTTTTATTTTGGTGGCCTGGGATGAAGAAGGATGTGGCGGAGT
>NW_021487806.1:0-240 GCF_001605985.2 Dendrobium catenatum | reverse complement strand
GTTAACGAAAGTGGCCAATGATGCCAAAAATAAAAGATGCACAATAATGTCAAATTGAATACACACACACACACACACACACAAAGTGTATCAAAAATTAAAAGATGTGCAAAGCGCCAATCAAATTACAAGAGGCATAAAATGAGCCCACCAAAAGCAAGCTTCTTCTCCTTATAAAATTTTTAAATCTTAGAAGACTTCATGTGTTACTTGATATTTTTCAAAGACTTGATTTCAAAT
>NW_021487805.1:0-419 GCF_001605985.2 Dendrobium catenatum | reverse complement strand
ACTTGGATGTTGTTTCTTTAAGCAAAAGAATAAAAAATGGAAGTAAATTGTATACTGAAATTGGTTACAGGTTAGTTCGACTATCATGTTGGATAATGCTTGTCACTATATTGTGCTTCAATCTTTATTTTTTCCCACAAATATTAGTATCATAAGCGACATATCCTTGCATTAGAGACTTTTTTTTATGTCTTTTATCTTTTATTTGAATTCTTAAAAAAAAAAAAAAGAAGGAAAATTGAGCTACATTGAGTTTTCTTTATTCTATCAAGATTCATATGATGACATTATTATGTGTAGTTTCTTCATATTTTGTTTCTGAGGTCGAACCGTAAGCATTGATAAATTTCGTATAAAATTACTACTTGCGTATTTTGGCTAATATTGGAAGGCAATGTGCTTGTAATTTGTTTTTCCCA
>NW_021487804.1:0-759 GCF_001605985.2 Dendrobium catenatum | reverse complement strand
TACAATTTAATATTAAAAAATATTCAAATATTTTTTTATTCAAAATATTTAAACATGAATTAAGTGATTGACTTGGGTTTACATATCATTTATGATGTCGATGAGTTGGACTCGTTGACTTTAAGTTTAATTATACGCTTGTTGAAATCAAAGTTTGGATGATTTTGAATTTAAATTCAAAAATATTCAATTCAAATATTATCTTAAGATTTGAGATGATCAATTGCAGTTTTGGGAGACAATATTTTTCCCTTATTTCAAATATTGAATCTTTTGTCATACGAAAATTTATCCAAAACCTTCGAAAAACTTCATGACACAAAATTATAACTTCGAAACAACTGAGGCATGACTACTTGGGGTTGTGAATAAGATAAAATCTCCTTAATTATAATGTTAACTTTCTATAAAATTGATGTGTTTATTAGAGTAAAATTTATTATGAAATTTATTCCAAATTTCTTTAAATATACTTGGATTTGATCTTATGGGCTTCATTTTGCTTTAAAAATATTAAAATTGAGTCTAAAATATCAAAAAAAAAAAAATATTGGTGTTTCTAAAAATATCAAAATAAGCCTGTTGAGGACCAAAATTAGGCCAGGATTTTGCAGCCGCCCGACCATCAGTAGTAGCCCAGGTGACACTATCCATGTCAAGGAGCTTGGGCGCCTCAAAATGGAGGCTACATTTGGTGCCTCAATTATGAGAACTTTTATTAAGTCCGGTGTAAGGACGTAGAGGAACGTCCGGTCGGAG
>NW_021487803.1:0-258 GCF_001605985.2 Dendrobium catenatum | reverse complement strand
TATTGAAAGATCAAGAAACTGGAGACCCGTGAACCGCTTATGCTGAAGATCGATAGCTTGCTAAAACTCTCTCTGTTCTTCAAGCTTTCTACAAAGAAGAATATTGTGGTTGTCGTTTGAATAAAACTTTCTTGCCACAAATGGCTGAAGGTCAAAGGGATCTCTGGAATCCAGCCCTGTTGGAGTCGCACAACCAGAAAAATCTCCCTTTATCACCATGTTGCTTCATATCTAGGCCTTTTCCCTTCTCTTTATAGG
>NW_021487802.1:0-268 GCF_001605985.2 Dendrobium catenatum | reverse complement strand
GATCTTCGAGATGAATATTTTACTCAAAGGGTCTCCCCTGTAAAAGACCTTACACTACAGGAAAAATGGCTATTACCGGCGGTTCCTGACGGCGGTTCATGGGCCGCCGGTGTCACCGGCGGTTTAGCTGGCGGTTAAACCGCCGTCTGTTAACGACGGTTTGTCGGTGTTTTTTATATGTTAAACCGCTGGTATTAACGGCGGTCCAGAAATAGCCGGCAAACCGTCGGATTCTAAATAAAACCGGCGGTTTAGCGGCGGCCTGGAC
>NW_021487801.1:0-1485 GCF_001605985.2 Dendrobium catenatum | reverse complement strand
TTTAGTGTGTGCCTCTGTGCCCGTTTTCAAGTTGATCCTAAAGTGTCTCACTTAACTGCTGTCAAGAGAATTCTTAGATATCTACTAGGCACCCCAAACTTAGGAATTTGGTATCCTAGGCACAGCATTTCCTTTGAAATCTTAAGGTACTTAGATTTTGACTTTGTAGGATGTAGGATAGATAGAAAAAGAACCTCTGGAACCTGCCAATTCATAGGATAATCATTAGTTTCTTGGTCCAGTAGGAAGCAAAACACAGTAGCACTTTTCACAGCCGAGGCAAAATATATTGCAGTAGGAAGTTGTGTTGCACAAGTACTATGGCTAAAACAATAAATTTTTGATCTTAGCCTACCTGTAGGAACCATTTCGATCATGTGTGACAACACAAGCGCAATTTGCATCTCTAAGAACCCAATTCAGCACTCTCGAACAAAACACATAGACATTAGACACCATTTCATTAGAGATCACGTTGCTAAGGGAGATATAGAATTGCATCACATCGCTACAGGAGATCAATTAGCTGACATATTTGCAAAACCTCTAGCTTTCGACACCTTTAGCACCTTAAGGACTAGATTAGGTGTCATAGATATAACTGCATAAAAAAAATATAGGGCTGCTCCTGATCATCACACACTCACTACACATAAAGCACTAACCTTGACTCTGTAAGATCGTTCTGTACGATTCACCGATTCTACTGTATAGTATACTATAATCTACACAGAATGCACCAACCGGTAAATTTTGTCTCTGTTGATCGTACTGTACAACTTTACATCGTACTGTAAGATAAATTATTGGTCATCGTACGGTACGATATCTCCTCTTCGTACTGTACGCACCACGATAGCGACCGAATTGGGACGAATTTAAGCATGATGGTACATTATTATTGCCGATCGTACTGTACGATATACACACATCGTACTGTACGATCCACATCAGCAAATGGATGAGAACAAAATAAAGGGGTTTGGTACAATATTAATGTAATTCGTACTATACGATACACCTGTTCGTACTGTACGATACTTTTGGTCAAAAGTCGTACTGACAAACCTCGGAACGATCGATATTCATCTTATCGTACTGTACGATATTAAATCGTACTGTACGTTTTGACCACCTTTTCCCTAAATGATATGTTAGAATAATTAATACCATATCGTACTATACGATGTTGGGAAAATTCTATAAATTGCCCGGCTAGGCAGCTGTTTTCACTCACACTTTCCTCACTTCACTCACACCTTGTCATTCTCACATTTCACACCTTCCTCACTTCACTTTACACGATGTCTAGCTCCAACAAGAGAGGACGTTTGGGAACTGGAAGTTCGTCTTCTTCTAGTCGTCACAGTACTCGGTTCCTGAGTGCTGAATATGAGGAAGCCTACCATAAGTATAAGGCCTGCAAAATTACTCCTTCCAAAATACTCAATCAGGCTGCACTGAATTTTGAGGTACTGAACCTCT
>NW_021487800.1:0-244 GCF_001605985.2 Dendrobium catenatum | reverse complement strand
GATTACTTGAAATTTTTTACTATTAGTTTTTCCTGTACAAGAATAAGTAAAATAACACATTTTAACTAAAACTAAAACACATAAAATAATATGTAATTTACACTTATCAAATTCTCCCCATCTTAAACTCTTACTTTTCCTGAAGCAAATAAGGAAATCTATAATTATGATTAATCAGAAAACCAAAATAAAAATTGATAATTTAAAATTAATAAAATATAAGATAATATATCATAGTTTAAAA
>NW_021487799.1:0-336 GCF_001605985.2 Dendrobium catenatum | reverse complement strand
CCTGTCGACGTATGCTTATCACCGAACTTTTTCCCAACATCGCACTTTCATCTGTTATTAGACTTCCATCGACTAATGTCAGGCCTTCGTAGAATCTCTAGAAGAAGTGGGAGAAATCTTCTTCTTGCATAGAGGGGCCTCAGTCCTGGATAGGGGATGCCGCATGTGCACGGCCCGGGCGAAGGCCTCAGATTAAAGATGAAGAAGGGGCTGAAATCTTCTTCTTATAGAGAGGGGCCCCGGGCCTGGAAAGGGGATGCCACCTGTGTAGGGCCCGAAGGAAGGCCTCAAGTGAAAGAAGAGAGGAGAAAAGGAAGTGCAAAATTTTTCATATCT
>NW_021487798.1:0-273 GCF_001605985.2 Dendrobium catenatum | reverse complement strand
CAGATGGTGTCTAATTTAATTTTTCAAGTTTCCAACTTGATTTTTGTCTCGAGATTCACGCTTAAACAAAATAATTTTTTGATGATATATCAATTGCCCCCTTATTTTGAACATCGAAGCTCTAAAAATTTGAAAATACTTATCTCAACATTTCAAATTGAATGAATCTAATTTTTTTTAAGAAAATTATGTTCCAAAAAATGTAACTTTGCTCAAACTTGATTATAGGAGCTCTATTTGAAATTACTAAATGACAAGAGGGGGGGTGAATTG
>NW_021487797.1:0-201 GCF_001605985.2 Dendrobium catenatum | reverse complement strand
ATTTTAAAAATGATATCACTTTGTTATGATCCTTACGTCTGCTTGCTTATCTCTTTTAGAGGTTTCTAAAATAAGTTACAATATATGGCGCGTTGAATTATTAATTTTTTAAGTAGAAGCCAAACTCCACATCAATTAATCAATTGAAAATTAAATAATGAAATGCTTGTCTTTATTTCCTTTCTTCAGGCTTGAACACTG
>NW_021487796.1:0-288 GCF_001605985.2 Dendrobium catenatum | reverse complement strand
GCATTCGGCTAATTATAAATGATTAAACTAATCATACCAGACTATCCATGTCGTCTAAGATGATCAGCTTAAAAGATGAAATAGCTTCCAATCATAATTTAGGTAATATTTTAATTTTCAATTTTTGTTATAATCGTACAAGATAATGTTTATTATCCTGGACAATTTTTGAGAATCATACCTAAATTGATATAGTGATTAGGAAAGTAATTATGATTAAATTATTCAATCAAATAGTTTAAGATTATTCATTTGTATCATACTAGATGATTTAATATATTTTATAGG
>NW_021487795.1:0-280 GCF_001605985.2 Dendrobium catenatum | reverse complement strand
GAGAGAATCAAGTTATTCACAAATAACTTCAACTCCAAATAGATCCAGCTCCTGCAATCTTCTACAACGTTGAAGAGGATCTTAGAAGCTTTCCAACAAGCCCAAGATCGTCAAAATCCGACCATAGGTTAGGAAGTTATTTGTGTTTTTAGTTCTGTGATCGAACCTTGATATCTCAATATCCTCAATGTATGGAGCCTTGAAACTCCATGGATTGCAAGATTAGTATATCTAGATCCTACGTTTCAAATTTCATCAAATTTCAACGGTTGGATCAAAA
>NW_021487794.1:0-242 GCF_001605985.2 Dendrobium catenatum | reverse complement strand
TGCTTCTTATTTTGACGGGCTCGTTGAAGGAGTAGATTCCAGTGACCTAGACCCTTTAGGTTTGAACTAGGTCGATGGCGAAAAGTCATCGGTCCAGAGCTTTGTGCATAACGGACTTGTTGACGATAGAATTCTCTTGTTCAGCCTTGGGCTTTTCATGAACTTTGGGATAAGTTTTTTCGGTCCTTTGCTTTGTGCTTTGGCAAACTTGTTGAAGAAAAATTCCTTCGATCCTCGCTTTG
>NW_021487793.1:0-267 GCF_001605985.2 Dendrobium catenatum | reverse complement strand
CCACCAACAACAACGGACAAGCGCTTCTTGCGGCCTCAGATCAAGCATAAACAGAATGGTATCTTGATTCCGGCGCTTCGTCTCACATGACACACGCACCAGAAAATCTGGTTCAATCCTCGCAATATCAAGGATCTGATCACGTCTTGGTTGGGGACGGAAGATCCATTCCCATTGCTCATTCTGGCATGGGAATTCTTCCTACCCCTGAGCGTAAGCTTCGGCTCTCTAAACTTCTTCATCTACCCAATATTTCTCATAATCTTA
>NW_021487792.1:0-340 GCF_001605985.2 Dendrobium catenatum | reverse complement strand
GCATGCAGGAAGGGAGGTGCATCGATTAAACTACATGAAGATATATCAAGCACGAGCACAGTGATGAGAATCTAGGGAATTTTCTTAATCTTTGGCTTAAGGTAATGTAAACCGTAACTCTATGTTTGCTGTTTTATTTTCTTCTTTACAACATGAAGAAGATATGAAAGGAATTTATGCTCAGGGTTTAGAAGAAAATTATATGAAACTTTAACCCAATGAAAAGGAAAATTTCTCTCATTTTACATGCAATCATAAATCCATTAAAAAAACCTAAGTTTATCTAATTCATGCCAAAACATAGTTTAAAATTGCGCAATATGAGGCTCGCCTTAAGGCC
>NW_021487791.1:0-234 GCF_001605985.2 Dendrobium catenatum | reverse complement strand
AGACAGAAATTTCCCTTTCATTTTTTCTTTCATTCTTCCCCAATTTTGAATTTTTTCTTTACCTCGCCTTTCTCTATTGTTTTGTAAATTTTTCCACCATGTTAAAGCATGTCCCGTTAATTTTAAGCTTGCAAATTTGACTTTTCGATTTTCTGGTATTTCTTTCCACTCAAAAAATTGATCCATTTTCTCAACCAATTCGAGCAATTATTCAGGTTGTAACTTCCCTTCGAA
>NW_021487790.1:0-271 GCF_001605985.2 Dendrobium catenatum | reverse complement strand
ACCCGTCAGCCTTCGGAAGAGTCCAAGGCTCGCGGTTCTAGCTTTTCTTTTTATCTTGTGTTTCTTTTTATTTTTCCTAGCCGCCACCTTTTCTTTTTTTTTCCCTCTTCCCCTCCAACCGTCGGCCAATCCACCACCACCTCCTAGCTGACCACCCCATCTCCTCCTTCCACCGCCGCCGGCCCCTTCCTCCTTCCCATTGAACCGCTAGTATTAACAACCCCTCCATCACCTCAACCGAGAACCCCCACCTTTGCTTCAATTATTAATT
>NW_021487789.1:0-282 GCF_001605985.2 Dendrobium catenatum | reverse complement strand
ATGAGATCATTATCTACAAATTTAATTGTTTTTTATTGGCATGATAATTTATTTTTTAATCAACTTATCATTCATAAATGCTCATATATATTTAAGCATTCTCATATTTTATTTATATGATATTTTAGTGGCTTTTAGCATTACGATAGTTGGGGGTTTACCTATAACTCAAAATCCTTATATATTTATATATCCACTACCTAAACTTATATAGCTACTTATATGCCATTTTAGTGTCTAAATCAAGCATGAAAATTTGTGATTTACTTTAAATATATTAAT
>NW_021487788.1:0-284 GCF_001605985.2 Dendrobium catenatum | reverse complement strand
GGATCTATATATAGGCTTCAATATATTAAATGGTGGACATAATGATACACTAGTTCTCATGCAAGCCTTGATTTTCCTACGGACTGCCTTCTTCCCATATGTCCAGAATTTGTTTTATTTCTTATTATTATTATTATTTTTATGTGGACGTTTGGGCTACTCAAGGCAGAATTATTTGAGACAGCTGCAATGCCGGCTCGTTATTTTATTTAATTTTTGCCTTTTGGACTCTCAAAAGTTTTATTAATTAATTAATTTGTATTTTATTTTTAGAATTTTCTAGA
>NW_021487787.1:0-313 GCF_001605985.2 Dendrobium catenatum | reverse complement strand
AAACCTTGGACCAACAATCCCTACTTCATGAAAATCAATTTTCATTCATAAAATTTATCATTTCCTTGGGTTCTTGTGAAAACACAAACTTCCTTTTACCCTTCTTATCTTCTTGGAACAAAATACAATTGAAGTCCCCACCTATAACCAATGGAACTTTTAATGGGAAAGCCCTTGAATACAATCCCATAACATGCTCCTTTTATGAACCTCCTTACACATGTAAACTATTGAAATCATCCACAAACCCTTATGAAAGACATTAATATCCCCTATAACAATTTGATCCGAAGTCTTTAACATATAAAATGAT
>NW_021487786.1:0-276 GCF_001605985.2 Dendrobium catenatum | reverse complement strand
AATGTCTATAAAATTTAAAAAAATTCTAAGGAGCTATAGACACACCTAATAGGACTGAAACTTGAACACAATAAACCTAGTGATATTTTGAACCATAGGTTTAAATTTGACTGAATTTGGAGCTTATTAGGTCAAAAAATTAGCCTTATCAAAATTCAGCTCGTTTAAGAACAGAGACAATTAAAAAAAAATTATAATAAATCAAGATTAACTTTAAAAATATATGTAATACCTCCAACTGACCATAATTTATCTTTAATCAGAGAAAATTGAAAC
>NW_021487785.1:0-475 GCF_001605985.2 Dendrobium catenatum | reverse complement strand
GATGTCACTAAGTTTAAATATTAAAAGTTTCATGTCAATCAGGGATTTATCTTTGCTCTTAGATTTTTTCTAAGTATTCTAGATGGATAATTAATTATTATCCTTAGGGTGTCACTACGTTAAGTGGGTTTTAAATCAAGTTTTGGACTAACTATTGGATAACATTTGTGGAAATGCATGAAAATAGTAAGCACACCAATAATTATGGAATTTAAAATAGGTAGTTTTAAAATAGTTTCAAAATACCGATAACTGATATATAAGTTTGAAACATAATATAATTTAAAAAATAGTTCAATGCATAGGCATACATAAATATATGGGAGATTCACTAGCCACCCGAAGGGGGTTTAAAAAAGGATTGAGAATAATTTTTAATTTGAAAATAATTATCATATTAATTACTTAAATAAAATTTAAATAATGTACTAGTTAAATTGTGCAAAAAATATGCCAAAAAACATTTTTTAATGTC
>NW_021487784.1:0-205 GCF_001605985.2 Dendrobium catenatum | reverse complement strand
TTATGGGATAGCATATAGTGGCGGAGTTTCTGAACTTCTTCATTGTTCTGGGCCAATAGTGCTCCGAGGGACTCTTCCAGTGCAGCTGTATACAATATAAGAGGCTTCCCCGGAATTGGCGCTGCGAGAATAGGCGGATTCAACAGATATCTTTTGATACTGTCAAATGCTTCCTGGCATTCTTCGTCCCATTTGAAACGGACGT
>NW_021487783.1:0-250 GCF_001605985.2 Dendrobium catenatum | reverse complement strand
TTCTTTTTCTTACATTTTATTTTTCATGCATTATTTTTTAACTCTATGGAAGTAATTATTATTAATGCCATTATGATGTTTATGATGTGGAAGATATGAAAATTAAAATCTTCTTGAAATTGTAATATCGTTTAATAAGAAAAATTAAAACTTTAATAAATTTAATAAGAAAAATTAAAACTTTTACAATTTATTCAATTTTGAAACTTGTTTGAATTTTTTTTACTTGCTCTTATATTATGTCAGAATT
>NW_021487782.1:0-1630 GCF_001605985.2 Dendrobium catenatum | reverse complement strand
AAGGCGAGCCTCATATTGCGCAATTTTAAACCATGAAACCGACCATTACTATCAGATATAATAACCTTCGGCACACCATTCAATATGATAATATCTTTGGCATATATCTATGCCAACCAATCTACCAGATCAATTTGTCAGACCAGAATAAAATGCATCGACTTCATCAGACGATTAACAACAACCTAGGTAGCATCATACCCCTATCTTGATCGGGGAAACCCATAGGAAAATCCATCGTTATCACTTCTCATTTACACTCAGGAATAGATAACGACTTCAACAGACTACCTAGTCGTTAATGCTCTACCTACACTTACTGATATGCATCCCACTTTGACAGAAACTCTGCTATATCATTCTTCAATCTATGCCACCAGTATATTCCTTTCAAATTTTCATACATCTTGCTGCTTCCTGGAAAAATAGTGTAACCTGAATAATATGTCTCATGTAGAATCTCAACTCTCAGACCACCAACAAAGGAAACTCATAATCAATCTTTGTAGAAGAAGATATCAGAATCAGATATTCGTAGTTTAAAATTATTACCAGCTTTAATCAGATCAATTATTTTCATATACTATATATTTGACTTTTGAGCTTCCTGAATTCTTTCCTGTAAAGTAGGCTGAATAATCATCTGAGCTAACAAGTATGAATCTGTATCAAATGATACTACCTCTATCTCCAGCTTCTTCAAATCTCGAATAAAGAAGTCTACAGAATTAAGTGATGAAAGAGAAGTACCTGACAACTTACTACTCAAAACAACTTCTTGATACTAAATATGCAAACCATAATCCTTGACTAACTCAATCCATCTCATCTGTCTCAAATTCAAATCCTTATGAGAGAAGATGTACTTTAAACTCTAGTGATATAAAGAAATCTCACATCTAATTCAATACAAATAATGCATCCAAATCTTCAGAGAAAAAACAACACCAACTTACTCTAGATCATGTGTCAGATAGTTCCTCTTATGTAGTTTCAACTACCGAGATGCATATACAATAACTTTACTGTATTACATCAGCACACTCCCAATCCCTTTGGTGATGCATAACTGAAAATATAAAATGCATATGTACCTAAAGGAATAGTCAGAATTGGAGCAGAAGTCAAATGATCCTTCAATATTTGAAAACTGTCACACACTTTGGAGTCCACACAAAAGCTACTGACTTTCGAGTTAGTCTCATCCATAGCAAAAAAATATAAGAAAATTACTGAATAAATGTCTTATAATAACTAACCAAACCTAAGAAATTATAAGCCTCAGAAACTGTAATAGGCCTTGGCCAATCATAAACAACATGAACCTTCTACAAATCTACTGCAATACCAGCACTGCACACTACATGTCTTAGAAAAAAAATGCTAGTCAACCAGAACTCACACTTCAAGAACTTAATATTAACTAGTGCTACCACAATCTCTAGAACATTCCTCAAGTGTACTAAATGCTCCTCAGATCTGGAATAAATAAGAATATTATCTATAAATACGATCACAAACTAGTTCAAATTCAAATCCTTATGAGTGAAGATATATTTTAAACTTTAGTGATCTATAAATATCTCATATCTAACTCCGTACAAATAATAACTCAGGTAAATCCTCTCAT
>NW_021487781.1:0-486 GCF_001605985.2 Dendrobium catenatum | reverse complement strand
TAATAATTATGAAATTTAAAATAATTAATTAACAAATAGTATTTAAATAATGTATGCAAAATAATTTAAATAATTATGATAAATAAAATAATATTTATTTTGAACATAATTTAATTTTTACAAGCATTGTAACACAATTACCCAACAAAGCTGAACCCATGCTTATTTTGATCTTCTTGAGTTGGCTGGTTGAGTTTGTTATCTCAATTAAAACACTTAAAATAAAATTTCAGTAACATCCAATCATATTTTATTATCATCAAAATCTAAAGTGATGAGTCATGTGGCTCAGCCATCAATAATCTCTCATTTTTTACGATAATAAATCTCTATTTGTAGTAATTTTAAATGAAGGTGCAAAATAACCTCACATCACACATTTGAGTTTTGTTTAACATGAACTTTCTCAATACCGTATGCCTTTAATAATTTTGATTACAAGGCACTCCTCAAAACTATAATCCTGCTCAGGTTTTGAGACCCCAC
>NW_021487780.1:0-220 GCF_001605985.2 Dendrobium catenatum | reverse complement strand
AGTAACAACAAAAAAAGAACATAAAAAGAGATTACCCCAGGAACAAAAAACCAGGGTAAACTCCAAAAAGCCAAAGCAGAAAAAGAACATAAAAAGAGATTACCCTAGGAATAAAAAACCAAGGTAAACTCAAAAAAGCCAAAACAATGTGACAAAGAAAAAGCAGATTACAAAAGGTCTCAGGCAAAATAGGGAGCCCATAAAATTACTACCAACACCA
>NW_021487779.1:0-3516 GCF_001605985.2 Dendrobium catenatum | reverse complement strand
GTGAACTATTTTCTTGTGTATGATGTTTAATTGGTTTTGATGGATATGCATGTATTAAATTATATTGATGATTTATAAAGGTTTGGTGGATTATTAAAAATATAATTAGAAAATTCTTTCAATTTGATTATGGGGCATGACATTCAAGTTGGTTGCGGACATTTTACTCTGTACATGAGAGTGGGCCAACTGGATTTCTTTTAAAATTAAATTTCTGGTATAATCCTAAATGATAAATATGAAAAAAAGACAAAATGAGACAAATTTGTATGGTATAATACACCGTAGGCCTGTCAATATTTGACACGACCCGCAAACACGATCCGAACTCGACCCGAGAAATTCGGGTTAGGGTCAACCCGAACCCGAAACGGGTCGAGTTCGGGTTCTGTTTTTTGACCTGTATGACATTTCGGGTTGGGTTCGGGTCAACCCGGGTAACCCGAAAAAGACCCGTTTTGACCCGTTTTCGTATTTACAATTTTACCCTCCTTAGGGCATTTAACATTTTAACTAGCCTAATAACCAAGACCGAGAGTATGTTCGCCGTTCGTGACTTCGTCTCTCTTCGAGCGAGAAAACCCTAAGCTAGGGCTGGTCGATTTCGCTGAGATTTCCTCCTCTGCGGCTCTTTGATTCATCGTCATCGACTCATCGGCTCATCGCCTCATTGGTTTGATTTTTTGGTTAACTTTTTTTCAGTTATCTACTTATCTTTTGGTTATCTTTGAAGTCAAGTAATGAGTGTTGCAATTTTTTTTTTTTGTTACTGAGGCACTGCTACTGCTAGAGAGTAGAGACTAGAGTGGTTTTTTTTTTTGAGTTATTTGCTTCTTCGATTCTTCCTTTCAATTTGAAGTTGCTGTGGCTTTGAAATATCGATTAGGGCTTCACATTTTGTGCTTTTATCTGTTTAATTTTTTACGAATTTTTATCTTAAGATGCAATTAATTAGTTATTATTAAATCATAAACAAATTTTTGTTGAAAATCAGCTTAAGGTTTTAAAAATTGAAGTTCTGACTTTTTGTTAGCAGTTGGCTTGGCTTTCTTTGATTATCTGTTATGACAAATTGAAATTGGCAATATCTATTATTCATTTATTCTGCTTGGCTGCTTGCAGATGTGAAACCCTTAAATTTTCAATTTATGTTTGGAAAATTTTTTTGTGCTGTTAGTATGGGACAAACCGTCTGAACGAACTGAAGAAATGTTGAAAATCTGTATGGTTAGTACGGATGAAATGCCAGTACGAACAGAGAAAATATGCATGTTCGTCTGGACGAACCTGTGTTCGCGGGGACGAACTGTCGGGACGAACAGTACAGAGAGCATCGTCCAGGGACGAAGAAAATTGGAATTAATTTTCGTCTGGACGTTTTGAGTCCAGAGGAGGTCGTCCCGGGACGAATGGGAATCGTCCGGGATGATCCTGCTTGATTTAAATAGAGGATTTGAGATGACTTAGTGATTTGTTGACTTGTTGTGGCCTGTGGGTTGTTGGCCTTGTGGCTATTATCACTTATTAGTGTATTGACAATTGACTTATGAATTATGAGATATTAGAAATTGGAATTCTTTTTTTTATTCTATTAGCTATTGCCTGTTGGAAGTGGGCTATATGCAAACAGCAATTTAGTATTTCACTAATTGTGTATTTGTGTGTTGGATATTTTTTTAAGGTAAATTATTAAATTTTCATTTTTCATTTGTATAATTTGATATAATTTTTGCAATAGATGGAGGATTCAAACACACTTCTTGAAAATTATATTCAAGAAAATGATGAAGTTCGCATTGGCACGTGATGTTTTGTGTATTCCCATATCAACTGTTGCCTCTGAAAGTGCTTTTAGTAATAGTGGGCGAATCCTCGATCAATATCAGAGTGCACTAAAACATGATATCGTTGAGGCTTTGGTCTGTGCCAAGGATTGGCTATACGGGGATAAGGGTGCAGTTTTTTTAAACTTTTACTTATATAATTGCACTTTCTTTAGTAATTAAGAGTTGAATTATTAAAAACATATTAATATTTGTTGGCTTGTTGCAGTTATACATGATCCTGAGCTTGAAGCTGTGACTGAAGATATCCTTAATTTAACAGTAAATGAACTTGAGACAAATGCTGGGGAAAGTTCTATTATATGAAAATTTTATTTGGTTGTTTGGTTTAATGTTGAACTTTAAAGACAGTTATTTCTTTAATATTGTATTTCTATAAGTGTGTATTGTTATGACTCAAGAGTCAAGAACAAAATTTATTTGGTTGTTTGGTTTCGGGTGACCTGCTGGTCAGCTGGTGTATGTGCACTTGTGCAGAATGTGCTGCTTCATTACTTCTTTAGTTCTTCTGGAAAACTGGTTGTGTTTTTTTGGGTATCCTCCTAGTCAGCTGGTGTACCGTGCATGTGCTGCCAGCTGCTTCATTCCTTCTTCAGTTCTTCTAGTTTTGTTGTTTCGTGTATCCTGATGGTTCTTTTGAATTCTGATTCATTTAATCTGTGTTGTTTCGTGTATCCTGCTGCTTCTTATGATTCATTTGATCAAGCATTAAATATTATTTGTTGTTGTTTTGAAGTGATGAAGCGATGATGATCAACCTTCTCAAATTACAGTGGGAATAATTTCATAATAAATGCTATTACAACCAGGAGATATTTTCTAATTTTGTATTCAAGTCAAATGAGTAGATACTACATATATAAATGAATAGATACTAACTTAATTTAAAATACAATTTGTCTCCTTGGATGGTAATATGCTAATGTTGATTGAACTTACATCTCATAAGGTGATTAAAGATTTGGAAGGTTTAATCTGAGCAATGAGCATCATATCTAACTTGTTTATTTCTTAGAATACAGTTGTTCCTTGTTCTGTGAATACAGGTCCTGTGCCTGAAGACAATTGAATTTGAGCCGTGCTTATTGGTTGAGCAAGGGAACAGTGAAGACCCAATCATTTTGTTGATTTGTAATTTGTAAATGATATGTAATTTATTTGTAAATGATATGTACTTTATTTGTAATTTGTAAATGATATGTAAAATGTAAATGTTTTTGTTGTACATTTTAAAAAATTGTTTAACAATTAATTGAATGGTGTATATTTTTATTTGTAATTAAATACAAAAACTAATTTTAATTTTTCGGGTCAAACGGGTCGGGTCGGGTTGACCCGGACCCGAAGCGGGTCGGGTTCGGGTTGACCCGTATGTACTCGGGTCAGTTTCGGGTTGACTCGTATGAACCCAGGTCAGTTTCGGGTTGAGCCCGAACCTGACCCGTGACCCGGTTTTGACAAGCCTAATACATCGACATACAATAAGTGATGACTTATAATATTAAAATTACATGATCTAAATGACTTGTGATATGACTGATTCTTAAAAATATAACTAATAAATTAAGATCGATTCATGTAAGATTGGCCAAAAGGATTGGATATAGGAAAAATACAACATATTGTTGGATGTGTTTTCTTGATTACAGTACATACATATGCATATGATATA
>NW_021487778.1:0-273 GCF_001605985.2 Dendrobium catenatum | reverse complement strand
ACTAGCTTCCCTCCCTACAACGCCACGTGGGCGCCTCAGGGGTTTGCTAGCTCGTCGCCAACGTCGAGAGGGAAATCTAGGTTTAGGGGTTATACCTTCGGGGACCCGCGGACTGGCGGTGGTTCTCACGGATGTCGAGGCAAAGGGCAAGCATTTTTAATTAATGATAACTAATTATTTAATAATTAATATTATTTAATTATAATAAATTATAACTAAAAATAATTAATTAATTAATTAAAATTAATTATAATTAACTATTTGATTATAACT
>NW_021487777.1:0-204 GCF_001605985.2 Dendrobium catenatum | reverse complement strand
CCCCTATCAAGAGCATCAGAAGTACTATGCACCTCTCTCTTCCTAGGAGGTGGTGCCCTAGAAAACTCCAAACGCTGAGGTCTACGGATGGGTTGACTCTCAACCTTAGGAGGGACTGCACTGGGTATGATGTCCTGTAGGCTAGAGACTTTAGTTAACAACTTCTGAAAGGTTCGAATGCTGAAACCCTTCAAGTATAGAGCG
>NW_021487776.1:0-455 GCF_001605985.2 Dendrobium catenatum | reverse complement strand
GATTGTGGAGAGTAAGACGAGATTATTAGCAAGATTCACTTCTTCAATCAACACAAAAGGTAGAGGAAAAGTGCTACTACTTGCTCAAAAGGGTGTTTGCCTTTATCTCTAGAGTCGGTGGGCGACGGTAGATAAAGATGATTTGAGTTATCATCTTTGTCGTTGCCACTGTAATTGATGCAATTTCTATAACAGTGCTTGGCAAATGATTTCAACGAAAGTAATTTTTGTGGCAGTTTTCACAACTGTAGATAGAGCAGTGGTTGTTAGGGTTACTGTATATGGAATAAATCTACTTGCACCGATAGAGTCTCGCTCAACTTTGATAGTGGGCGTGCCTTCATTCATGTAGGTACCCCCAATTCGTGTATGCTATTGAATCCCTTATTACATATACAACATTGAAGTTAACACTACTCCATTTACTATTCTAACAGCTTTTGTTGTTGGTATAT
>NW_021487775.1:0-1296 GCF_001605985.2 Dendrobium catenatum | reverse complement strand
CCTTGGGCCGTATATCTTCTATCATTATTGATACTAGTCATTAGAAAATTCATTTGATTTGAAGCACAAATACTGATACAATATATGAATTAAGGATTTTTTAAATTAAATTTAAAGTCATATTTTATTAAACTTATAGTGAAACTAAATGTTTTGGTGAGATGAGCCTAATGGCATTAAAAGTATATTGATCTAAGTCCAAATGTGTTCAAATCAAACACTTGAGGTGTAATTAAAAATATCATGAAATTAATTGAAAGGTTAAACAATAATTGAATATTCTGTGTTTATAGTCAAACAAGCTTCTTGCTGAGAGGAGTCTAAAAAGTCCAAGATTTTTCAATTTTGTGATCATCAAGACACTTAATTGTTGAAAGAACCAACTTATGATAATAGAATAAATATAGGCAATCTAATACTGTTGGATATTTTTATTAAAATTGTAAAAATAGTCTTCCTAAATAGCATAAATAGATCGTTCTTCATCATATGACTAAGGTTTCATTTGGGACGGCTTTCTTACTGCTTCTAAAAGAGATTTTTTAATATAAAAAAATAAATTTTTGTAATAGAAAGCCGTTTTAAGAAGCAAGAAGAAAACCGTCCAAAACGAAGCCTAAGTGTGACTCACATATCCTCCATGTAAAATAGGTCCATCATTTGAAAGTTATGGCCACACTAAATCGTTATAAAATATGCTAATAAAAAAATATTAAGTAGTTTGTCTTTAATTATAGACTTAATTGTTTTATTAAGAAAAATACAGACTTATATATTAGACATTTTTTATCATCGTATATTTCACTACCAATTAATCAATTGGATTAAGAAAATGATATAAAAGTAAAGATCTTTAATCGAATAGTTACAAAACCCAAATCTCCATAAAGATCTAATACAATATCAATATTTATAAAATCATGCTCGCAGATTCTTCCATTATTTTCCAAGAGAATAGAATTGGAGAATAAATAGTACAGGTGTGCATGAAAGCTGTTAGTACATCATGATTAGCCATTTATATATATCTCCATTATTGCGTGCTATAATTATGTATTATTGAGGTTGTCAATTAGTTTATTTGATGTTTTTTTTTTGTGTAAAATTATAATTAAACTTCTAAGATAAAAATATCCTTTTATGCATAGTCACTCAACATTAGAAAATAAAATATTATTAGCTTGCTAATGATTAAATACGATAGAAGATTGATATTAATCACCAGTCTAGGTGGAGAAATTATTAGGTTCGGACACCGGACAGAGAGAATCATCCGAATTTCTCTGCGTCTAAAGT
>NW_021487774.1:0-517 GCF_001605985.2 Dendrobium catenatum | reverse complement strand
CATTTATTTTTCTTCCGCACTTTGTTTGTGGTGATTTGGATTGAGTTTTATCTTGGTTTTAAAGTTATCCAATTCACCTCTCTCTTTGTTAGCCTTGGGCCAGTTTTATAGGGCCTAACATCCCTGACGAACTATCAATTAGATGGTTAGACATAGGAATATCATCCTGAGGACTCATGTTGTATGACCGTTGAATAAAGTGATTGTCTAGGACGAACATGTGGATTGTCCTGGATGTGCCTAATAATGGATTGGACTAACATCATTCAAATCATCCAATTTCTTCCACCACATGGATCATCTTGTACAATGGAGGAATCATATTGGATGATCACCGATAAATGGTTCATATCAGCCATTGGTTATGTTGTGATTAGAGGGGCATATTTTTTTGTTCTGATCATACAGGATAATATGAATCATCCTGGACGATGTGAACTAAATAGAAAAAAATCTAGATATGGAAAGTGATGATTAAGAGTTCTTCAAGACAAAAATAAAATAATAATAATAATAA
>NW_021487773.1:0-298 GCF_001605985.2 Dendrobium catenatum | reverse complement strand
AACTTAGAAGATTTCATGTATCAAAGGCTTGATTTCGTGTATTTTGCGATTGTGACAAATTTACTTTGGTACATTATTCTATATGATATTTTTTCTGAAACAATGTGAAGATTGGATCCTTTTTTTCTCATACCCAATTAAATTTTTGAGTTAGGTCATTGATTTCTAAAGACGATTCTACCCTAAAAGAAAGTTCGAGCTAAGGGTAACCATGATCGGATATTATACTATTTTTGCAGATTTTTTTTATGTTGATTCATTAGCTCACAAATTTTTAAAATCAATCACATGGAATACT
>NW_021487772.1:0-293 GCF_001605985.2 Dendrobium catenatum | reverse complement strand
AGCTCCAACCAGCCCGACGCTTGGCCTCCCGATCCGCCAGCCCAGTCGCCCGATCCCCCTGTTCGCGCGACCTCAGCCCCACGCCGACCTCCTTGCGCTCGCGAGACTGAGCTCGTCCGACGCCGATCTGAGCGAGCGAGCCCGACGTCTTGTTCCTGAAGTCATCCCGCCTCCAGCCGTCCCGACGTCTGGGCCTACCCGAGCTTCTCACTGTAAGTTTCCTTCTTCCCCTTTTTCTTCTTCTTCTTTTTCTCCTCCCTCTCCCTTGGCCTTGGCTTGCTTCTCATTGTGTT
>NW_021487771.1:0-249 GCF_001605985.2 Dendrobium catenatum | reverse complement strand
TCAAGATGTTCAAAGTCATTCATGCAAAGAAGTGGATAAATCATTCTCCCCGCAATCTAAAACTAGGGTTAGGGTTGTCTGATAATTTGTGGTTGTTTTGGTGTTTTTGATGCTTGGCGTATTGGGGGCTCTAGTGATGTCTAGGGATTAGGAGAGAGAGATCATTCTCTCGAATTGAGGCTTCGTTTGGGACGGCTTTTTTACTGCTTTTTAAAACTGAGTTTTAGTACAAAAATTTTCAAAGCCTGA
>NW_021487770.1:0-223 GCF_001605985.2 Dendrobium catenatum | reverse complement strand
TTTGAAAAGTTAAAGTATGCATGTGAATAAGTGAAGAGAAATGTATGGAAATGGGTATGTACTAAAGAAGTTTAATAAAGTGTATGTTTAAGTGGAAAATGAAATGTTTGTATGTTAAATAGTGAAAATAGGTGTATAGTTTAAGAAGTGATTTTTGTAGATTTGAAAGGTGAAAAGTGAGATGCTTTTTGTATTTAAGTTTGAAAAGTGAAAATGGATTGAA
>NW_021487769.1:0-293 GCF_001605985.2 Dendrobium catenatum | reverse complement strand
TAGTATGAGGCTCAAATTAATTGCTTGAAGTTATTTTAGTAGTGAGATTTATGTTTTTCAGAGAGTTAGAGATGTTTTGTCTTGTTTGATTTCTACTATGGAAGCAAATGGATTTTGGAAGATGGTTTATATGATATTTTTGGCATTAGTCTAGGATATGATTATTGATTCTATTTTTCTTTATGATGTTCTGATGGTACAAAATTTTTCAGACGTGTTTCCTGAGGAGTTAGTCGGTTTGCCTCCTGATATAGATATTGAATTTTGTATTGATGTATTTCATGGTACAACTC
>NW_021487768.1:0-912 GCF_001605985.2 Dendrobium catenatum | reverse complement strand
ATTTTTTTATATTTAAGTTAATAAAAATTATTGTCTACTTTTTATGTTCTATCTCTTTTCTTCTTAGCCTCATAGCTTTCTCCCTCTATAAGCTTTGAATTATTTGTTGGAAAAATGGGGAGTAAACATCATAACGACGAAACAAGCAAGAAATTAAAAGCAGTTAAAATGTAAAGGACATCAGGATTTAACATGAAAAATCTCAAAATAGGAAAAAAAAAACATGGAGCCACATCATATCAAGAAATACACTATAAAAAAAGTACTGATTTTTCTCTTCTCTCTCACTCTCTTCTTGCTTCTCTTCTCGCATGCACTTAATGTCAAGCCTTAAATAACAATACAAAAGAAAAGCCAATTATATCCACCAAGGGATGCAAGCATTGATAAAAACGAGAAAGAAAAGTGTTTAATTCGTCTCATAGCACTGCGATGCTCAAAGCCTCTGTTTTGCACCACTGCGGCGTCATATCTAGGTCGCTGCGGTGCTTTGCTCTTCATCGTTCAGCACTGAGGCGCTCAGGAACACAGCATCGGGGCACTCGGGTACGTAGCGTTGGTTCGTTATACATAAAAATTTTGATGTGCAAAGCATCCGAGCCCAAACACCCCCACACCGCCCAAAGAACACGAGAAACTTGAGGTTCGAGGCAACTAAACAATATGATTGATCAACACAATCAAATTCTATAAATAATATTATTGAAGTCATAGGTGGAGAAGATTTATAAGTGAACTTAATATAATAAAAAAGATGTCTCAAAGGAGAACTTTTATTTGGTCCGGTGAACGTACACTCCTCTACGTTCGGCCATTAATATTTTAGCGACACGTAGCATGAAGAAAAGTCGCCGACCCGACCTGCTGTTTTTTGGGTTCTAGTGCGTGCATTTTTTTAAATCCTTGACGAGC
>NW_021487767.1:0-318 GCF_001605985.2 Dendrobium catenatum | reverse complement strand
TTCATAAAATTAATCACAAATTATTATAAAAAAAAGTAAATTCTTTTAAAAAATTTTGCATTTATCGTAATTTTATTTAAAATTGGATATTATAATTTTTTGTGTAGCTATAAAACTCTAAAGGGATCAATAGCCTTAGGTTTATTTATACTAATTAGTAATATAATGTTATCTTCGGTGCACGTTTCTTCCTACCTTTCTAACTGCCACCATTTTTATATTGTATTGATCTCTGAACATTGAATGTTCACAGATTTTAATAGGAGAAATAAATGATGATTTTATTGGTCAATCAAATGTTACAATAATTGATTGAAT
>NW_021487766.1:0-265 GCF_001605985.2 Dendrobium catenatum | reverse complement strand
ATACAAACTGATTAGTGAACTATTATATCACTTGTCAATTATTAGTGAATCGCTATATTTACTTGCACTTCAGCTTTTAGTGTACATTGGAGACTTGTATCTTTGCTTGCAGGGTTCATATGAATGTTGCAAATCGGATGCATTATTTGTAGATGATATATTTGTTAAAGATCTTTGCTCCTTCAATTTCAATCAAATTATATATCTCCTTTGATTTTTTTATTACTTGTGACATTTGGATGCTGACGAGTTGTTGTATTCTCTT
>NW_021487765.1:0-262 GCF_001605985.2 Dendrobium catenatum | reverse complement strand
TCTCAACGATCGCAAGGTACTCATTTTTGGTGTATTTTTTGGCTATTTCATTTCCTTTATCAATTTTGTAGGGAGACTGTGCTTAATGGGATTTATCTGTTCTTCCAATTTTGGGTGCTGGATCCTCCTAGCCCGAGTCTTTATTTATCGTCTTTTTGTAATCTTATGAGAAGGTCCCACCGGCTCTTAGTTTTCTCTTTATTTTTCATTGTAGCTCTTTTGAGCAATAGTGAGCTGGAGGGTCCTTTTAAGGACTTTTGTA
>NW_021487764.1:0-1084 GCF_001605985.2 Dendrobium catenatum | reverse complement strand
CCTTAGGTCCGATCGGGATGGTTTGGAATTGATGACCTGCGCCGTTGATTTTTAATCCGGACATATGGTTTTAAAGTTTGAGGACCCCGGGCCGTCGTATCTTAGATCCGACCGGGATGATTCCAAATTGAAGACTTCACGCAATCAATCTTAGATCCTGGTAAGATAATTTAAAATTGAATACTCTACGCCGTCGACCTTAGGTCCGGGTAGGAAGAAATTCGACAGATGCCGTCCCGATTTCTTCCTCGGTAGGGAGGAGACGCCGGGAGGTTGCCGAAATTTGCTCAAAAATTTGGGACTTAGAACATTTCTTTGGGCTTATACAAAGTTCGAAACAAATCAAAGGACCCTTAATATCTTAAATTAAGACAAAAATTAATCATTTTAAATTATTTAAAATATATATGACCAATTAATAATCAATCCAATAATAATAATAAAAAAAAGGAGCCCCACCATTCTCATCTTTTATCTGAATGAATTGCATTAGGACTCTTGGATATTAAAAGGTCTTTTGAAATCAAGATATAACCCTGAGATAGGATGGAATAGTCCTTGCTATTTGATATATATGAAATGAAACATGAATCACCTATATGAGTAGTTAAGTTTATAAGAAGTGACTGTTATCGTCAACTCAATCCTCTCCTTAAAGCAACTATGTATCAGATTGCCAAAATCACCTATTGAAACTAAACATCAAAGTAATCCTAACTGTGTTGAGTGGGTTTGATCCGTATCTTGTAAGGTAAAAGACAACAATGAAAGTTGTAATGATAAGGAGAAGAGGAATTTGCAATGAAAGCTCATTTGGAGATTTTCATAGACTTAGCTTCTATGATGCATCGACACGGACACGGCGACACGGACACGACACGACACGGACATGGGACACGACAATTTTTAAAAATATAGGACACGGGTACGGCGTGGACACGGCATAATATTTTTTTTTAATATAATATATAATAATTTTGAAAAATATAGGACACGGACACGGCGTGGACAGATGGCTCTTTTGAACCTTCACCTAACCACTCTCGTCAGTAGCAGAGCTCATTTTGCTAACAAACCAATCATA
>NW_021487763.1:0-224 GCF_001605985.2 Dendrobium catenatum | reverse complement strand
CACAGCATATCACACATGCATTGCATTCTTCTCTTCATAAGAAGGAACCCAAACCTGCTTGGGTTCCTAAATCTAACATTTGATAGTTTTGCAGGAGGGCTCTCACAAAAGACCTCGTGAGAGTATGTGGTACCTGGACAGTGGATGCTCTCGACATATGACTGGTGATGCTAGCCAGTTTGTTGTACTAGAGTCCAGGACTGGAGGCAAGGTTACTCTTGGAG
>NW_021487762.1:0-254 GCF_001605985.2 Dendrobium catenatum | reverse complement strand
ATCTGAAGGTTCTAAACAGAAATTGCTGGTTAGTCTCCACTATTTATGGAAGCAGGAATTCAGTGGACAGAAAAATATTGTGGGGAAAGTTGGAAAAATTAAACATTGGCGAGTTACCTGCAGTTGTTGGGGGAGATTTCAATTGCATTTTATCTCAAGAGGAGAAAAGAGGAGGTAAGAAATTCATTTTCTCACAAGGAGCTAAAGATATGAAAGGTTTTATGAATAATAATGACTTCCATGAAGTTGGGTTT
>NW_021487761.1:0-205 GCF_001605985.2 Dendrobium catenatum | reverse complement strand
TAATGAATTTGGTAATAGGAATTTTAAAAACTGTACGTACTAGACATGTTTGTGTTCACTCTATGAATTGTTATACTTTCAGGTAAAGGAAAATAATCCACTACTTATGTGTTGATTAGGTCCAAGTATCAAGAGATAGGGCAATAGAGGTATTCTATTATAGTACAACATTTTCTTATATTTTGATGTTAAGAAATACATAGGA
>NW_021487760.1:0-319 GCF_001605985.2 Dendrobium catenatum | reverse complement strand
AACTTCCCTGAAGTTACCCCAAAAGCACATTTCAAGGGATTCATCTTGAGGTCGTACCGACGAAGCCGTTCAAACACTACCCTTAAATCAAACAAGTGATCCTCTCTTTTTTTGCTTTTGACCACGAGATAATCAATGTAATATTCAATTTTGTCATGAAGGAGCACATTGAATATTCTGGTCATTGCAAGCTGGTAGGTCATACCAACTTTTTTAATGCCAGAAAGACATGACCTTAAAACAGTACATTCCAATGGGTGTTCTAAAAGCAGTATATTGCTTGTCCTCCGGGGCCATTTTGATTTGGTTGTACCCTGAG
>NW_021487759.1:0-6338 GCF_001605985.2 Dendrobium catenatum | reverse complement strand
GTTGGAGACTTGATTTTGACCTAGCAGGTATGGGTGGCCGACGGGCTTTACTTTAAAAAGGGTTGGTGGTTATCCTCTATTTGATCATAAGATACAACCGATGGGATCATAAGGCAGTTGTATGCCGACAGGCCGGCCGGACGGGGCGACCGGACGGACACAGTCGCGAGTGACGACTCTTATTGAAGCCAACGGATATAACGACATTAACGATATATCGATAAACAAAAAAAATGCGCTTAATAGCCAGTGGTTGCAAAATCTATTTTCATGACTTTTGGTTTTGATGATTGACAACAACTATTGATTCTCTTGGACTTCCGTTACTTGCTAGACTTCTTCAGGAATCGAAGACGAGATGAACAAAACAAAGCACAGCTCAAGATTGCGTAGGTTTAGGATTGAGTCAGTCTGTACTTTTGTTTTTCTCTTCTTGGGTCTTACTTTGGTAGATATTCAAAGAGATATGCTAAGTAACCCTACCCACAACAACACACACTTGAGAGACTTAGAATTTCGGGTGTCTACGCCACATCGGCCAGGCATGATATTTAGATTATCCTGGACGATCAGGCTTTAAAGACAGAAAGTCTAAATAAGGATTCTTAATTAAAGGCAGCCGTCATTTTAGCCCAAATCATCCTGGATTGATACGTGTATCGGCCAGGCACCGGATAAGCTCAAAACATAAAGAAATTTCCGCCATTAGACAATTAGGTATTATGTATTTTTTATAATCGGCGCAGGAGCGATCATTGTGATCGGCCTTAGACGAATATTAAAAATTATGCCCTTTAAGTTAATCAGGAAAATCAAGGGGAAGATAAATTAAGGATTAGTTGATATATCATGATCGTCCTGGATGATCGCGGAGATCGGCCAGGATAATCTATTCAAAACCTTAGTTACGTGTCAGGAAGGATAAATACGATCCTCTGATTTGAACTGATCGGCCAGGCGACGATTGTGAGATCCGGCCTGACGATCAAGTAAAATTTTAAATCATCCCAGTTTGCAATCGAGGGCAATGCTCTGGCGCGATCTTCTGAGCATTTGTACTGATCGGCCAGGCCGATGTCCAATCGGCCTGGGACGATATTGTCGGCAAACTTGCGATTAATAAGCTCCTTGAAGCTCTTATTTAGAGCACTTGATCAACGTTTTTGAACCAATCTTTTGCTGCTGTCTTGACCTGAGAAGACCATTGAGGAGAGAAAGAGAGGAGAGAGAGAGGGAGGAGAGAAAATTCTTGTGAGGGGGAGCTTGTGAAGGGGATTTCACAAAGGCTCTTCAGAGGATCGCTCTACTTGCTTCTTAGTCTTAGAGTTTTCAGTCCATGGAAGGGTCGTGTAAGAGCGTAAGGAGTCAGCATCTGGTTGTGGTTCTCTGCCAGTTTCAGGAGGAAAGCAAAGGTAGATAGGTTCTTCTGCCTTGCCGTGGTGGAAAAAAAGGAGGTTCTTTTTATAAAAAGCTTCTCCGCCTTGCTGTGGGGGCCTAAGGGAGAGTCATGGAGAGTAGATGCAATACTCGGAGGGTTGCCTCCGGGGAGTGTACGTAGGTCTAGTGACCGAACCACTATAAATTTATTGTGTTCTTGTTCTTGCTTTCTGCACTTTTAATTTCCGCAATTTTTTTATTTTTTCACGTGGTGCTGATTTTGGTTTGTGTTGTTTTGTTCTATGTGAAAGAAAAATTTAAAAATTTTACAATTTCACCCCCCTCTTGGTTAGCTTGGGCCAGTTCTATAGGGCTTAACATCCCTGATGAACTTTTCAGGCCAGTGATTGTGTACTTGTTCAGTAAGACTATTGTATTGCATTTGTATGTGTACAGTTATTGGTCTTTTGATCTCATTATGGATTTTACTAACATTGATTGTATGGATTTCCTGATATGAATTGATCTATTTGATTACTGGATTGATTTATTGATTATCGTACGCCATTTTATTTTTTGAAACTATCGGGGGGGGATGGGTGGGAAAAATTATTGATTTATTATCGAGAATGGAATATACTGAGGACTTACGGATTTAACTTGGTAGCTTGTACGATTTCATTGATATTGTGCATATTATATATTGTCACTGAATACAGATACTGAATATGGGAATTATTCTCCATTAATTCATCGATACGGATATGATTCAATTTGATATTAACGGACACTATTGAGGATTCATTTGATTACTATAGATTGAATTGATACCATTGATTCAGTTTAGATACAGCCGAACATTTGATCACGAAAACAAACATGTGGATACATTCACCATATGAGTATAGAAATATTATTGTGTTACTGTATGAGTTTGATTTCAACCGTTCGTTATGATATATTGGTTTGATGGTTTTTATATGATTCCATACCAATTTATATTATTGACCGCGAGATAATTTCTTTATCAATGATTTGATTGATATTGCATACGATATTGATTGATTTAACTGATATTAAACGAGTATGACTAATTTTTCTCTATCAATTTGACCGAGATTTGAACGTATTGTACTGATTCATGGCTTATGGATTTTCTACTGTTTATCGATATCTTCTATGATGGACTATGGATTTTATTTGATAATACATTGATACCGCATTTTTGTATCTGGCATGATTCAATGATCATGTTGTGAGTGACGTTATGGAGTTTGATTTGATTGATATGCATATTGTTCGAGTATCGTGCCTTTTGATTTCAGTTGTAGGTATTATGGGTGACGCTGCTGGCTTTTTGAATCTCATATATATGTGGTTTTAAGCTATTTTCAAGTCATTGGCAAGGGAGAAGGAAAGTGAGGTTGATTAAAAAATGTTAGATAAATCCTGTTCACTATAGATGCCGCGGGACGTCACAGCGATCTACTATGGGAAGCTATACAGTTATTAAGAGCGTTTTGATGGAGAACTTTATGATGTGCACTGACATGGGACAGTCGGGTACATGGAACATGAACATGATGATAGACAACGACGATTTTTTTTTTAAAAGTATAGGACTCGGATGTAGGGTTGGATCACTGGCATAATAATTTTAATATTAATATTAGGAATTAAGATGACATATATTTAAAAATGACTAGGCAATGAATAAATCAATTTATGATAACTTAATTTAGCTTATAACATAAAGATGGTTTTAGTAGCAAAATGTTATACAACGGGAGCACACAAAATTATATGCCAAAAAGAAAATTATTTAGTACAACATTGAATTCCCAACTACATCAATAGAGGAATGAGTATAATTTGCATCAGATGTTGGTCCCCTTTGGCCTTCAATTATCATTCATCATTGACTATCATTGCTTTCGCAACTCTAGTTCATCATAGATAAAGGATTTGCTAACCTCCATAAATCCGCATTATCATCAAGGCACGTGCAACCCATCTCCAACGAATATCACATATCTTGTTCATCAGTCTGTGCATATAAAGTGGGGTTGATTTTCTTCCCGAATATCATCATGATGAATATCATTGCTTCCCAACTCTGGTTTCATCCCTTAGAAGAAAGGTTTACAACCCTCCCAATAAATATTTCCGCTAATATCATCCCAATTCCAGGCGAGCCACCTCTTCAAGAATACCTCCGAATTGGCCCTAAGCATACATGCAAACAATTAATGAGTGGTATTGCATCCAACTCTATATCCAAGTATAAAGGTTTCATGTATTGGGTGTTTCATTGACCAGAGAATCGGGCATTCAAAGAGGGATCTCTGTTATAGACATTAAAGAGCTAAGACAGATTTCGTCCTTCCCAGTAAAGTGTACCAAGTGGACACGCATTTAAATACTATGAAATCCCGTTATAAGGGTTGATTGACAATACATGAAATATGAGGAGCTTTATTCTATGTTGCATAACAACAGGTCCCACACCCAATACAATTACTCAAGGAAAGGAAAAGATGCTTACTAGCATTACCCCATAGTATCACTCACAACCTGGAAAGAGTGTGGTGATTCACTATGACCCAAGCAAAAGATCTATATGACTTTACTGTGAGTAAATTTCTTAGTTTTCTGAATTTGCAATCTTGATTGTGTGGTGTTCTATCATGTATAATTGTTTTTAAAAAGTTCTGCCTAAGTTGTTATTATGAAAAAGAGTAATATCTGATAAAGGACCAAATCCGAAATTATCCCGAATGTGATTAGAAGTAAGGAAATCGCCTTGTGGCTCACCTTACAGAATAATCATGAACCACCCGAAATCAAGATCCGTTATAAAACAATCTCCCCTTTTTTCGATGATTTGGATCTAACAACCAAATATTGGAATGTTATTCCTTGTAAGAGCAAGTAACTGACTTAAGTTATATTTCGTCCAATCTGAGAATATCTTCGGTTCTCCTCACAACGATGTTGTACCTGAAGAAGCATACAAAAAATAGGGAGATCAATAGGTATTTTAAATTGTTATTTTTAAAATTTTCTGCTCTGAGAAAGAAAATAAATGATTACAGAGGCGTACGTTTTCTCCCCTCTTTTGACATTATCAAAAGAGAGTAGAGGTCCAACAGTCTATAAGAGCCAAAACTTTAAATTCCTTCCTACTCTAGAGAAAGAAAAGAAATATTCTTTAAAATGAGAAAGTACCCCTTAATTTTAAAAAACTCGAGAGTACGAAGATAGTTGGTTGAGTTGTACAACGGCCCATTTAGCCCAGAAAAAGGCTTAAGAAAATTCAGATTTAGAAAATCCAAACTCAAGTTTCTCTTAAAAAAAAAGGCTCAAAAAAACTTTTAATTCAATATCCAAAATCATTAAAATAAATTTTTGGGGAAAGAAACAATCATTTTCAAAAAAACCCTTCCATAAAATAGAGTATCTAATTATCACGTGAGAGATAAAATTGCATAACCTCTGAACCCATACCAAAGCAATTGTATGAAAGCACGAATTTTTCGAATTCAGAACAAGATTTTCAAAACCACAACGGTTCAACCAGTCTTTACTTGTCTTTCAGTAATATAACAGTAATAAATTTATATCATATGCACACTCGTATATTATAACAAATATAATAACTCAAATAAAGAGAACCCTTAGAACATCATATAGTAGATAGAAGTCATTGTAAAATACAAAGTTCAAGAAAACTACCAAATTACTAGAAATCAAATAAAACAATATTTCAAAGCTTTACTTGTACTTAAGCAATAATTTTCAACAGTTTGATAATTTTCTATTCGATAAACATCGCACAAAAATCAAAATACCCGGGGAAAACTTTTCAGAAAAAACTTAAATCATGCAAAAACATCATTTTTATAACATACCAAAAGTTATGCGGTAAAAGTTTCATCAATACAAAGATATGCACGTTTTTCGGTGACGGAAATACAAAATTGAGCAAAAAAATACCAAAACTCAAAATCTTCAAAATCAGAAATAGGATTTGAATTCCTTACTGCGAGACAAACAAATCTTCTAACAGCGGCGTCGGACAAAAAGCGCTCCGCGGCCTCCGAAATCAAGCTTTCCTTTCTCTTTCATTCTATTTCTCTTTCCTGCTTTCTCTTTCTCTCTCGAAAATATCTCAATCCAACATATATTCATTCAGATTGTCCCGAACGATATAAAATCATCCCAGGACAATTTGTCCTCTAAACGAATTTCATCCAGACGTTGCTCTCTGGACAAATTTCGTCTCGACGGTTCGTACAGGGTCGTACAGGTTCGTACGGACAAACCATACAGATTCTTCACAATTTTCTTCTGTTCATCCCGTACTAAAGTCAGTTCGTACGGACTAACTGCACTAAAAAAATGAACTTCTGAGGGGTTTTATAATCTACCCACCTTAAGAAAAATATCGTCATCGACATTTCCTTTAAGGGTTCGAATGCAAAAATTGACATAAAACAAATTCGTCCAATCAAGATTCAAATCAAATCGAATCAAAATCAAAACTCATCAAAAACCAGACAGTCATATAGTTCATTTGATCACATGTCATTCGACTATGTATGCAAAAATGATGCACTTTAAACTACCCATTCTACCTAACTCTCAATCAAATCCTATAACTCTGGATATAAGCAAATCCATTCACTACACTTGTTCGGATACCAATTTGTGACATCCCAGACATCTATAGTGAAAGAATTCATCTAACATTCTTAATCAACCTCACTTTCCTGCTCCCTTGCCCTGATCTGAAAATATTAATCACATATAATTAGCTTCAAAAAACCCAGTAGGTCATCTAATACCTACAACTGAAATCAAAGTATGGTACTGAAACAATATGCATGTCAATCAATCAAATCCATAACAGTCACTTACACAAGATCATTGAATCTATGCAGATACGAAAATCAGTAATC
>NW_021487758.1:0-269 GCF_001605985.2 Dendrobium catenatum | reverse complement strand
CATCGTACGGTACAATCTGTTTCAAATCCAAAACCCTAGCTGTCATGACAAGTTAAGTATGATATTTTGCGCCGTTCATACTGTACAACTAGGTTCATACTGTACGATCTATTTTAAATACATACATAATTTAACCCGTGATTAGCGCAAGAAATCAAAGCTTAATTACAAATTGAAAATCGTACTATATGAACCCTTTCGTACAATACGATGAACATAAATGAATTCTGATCGTCTTGGACAATCCTGTGTTTTTTTTGTCTCTTCAT
>NW_021487757.1:0-458 GCF_001605985.2 Dendrobium catenatum | reverse complement strand
AGCAACCAAAGGACGAAGAGCTGTCAAATTCCAGCTCTCTCGATCTGATGAACTCAAGTGACTCAGATTAAAGTCTTCTCAAGTGGTTAAGGATAAAGATACTACCTACGTTCGGTACTATCAACTGAATCCAGAACATACAAATCCTTCAACAAATCCGTAAAGCACAAAGTGAGGATCGAAGGAATTTTTCTTCAACAAGTCTGCCAAAGCACAAAGCAGAGGACCGAAGAAAATTATCCCAAAGTTCGTGAAAAGCCTATGGCTGAACTAAGTGGATTCTGTCATTAACAAGTCCGTTATGCACATAGCTCTGGACCGATGATTTTTCTCCATCGACCTAAAACAAACCTAAGGGTTTAGGTCATCGACATCTACTCCTTCAACAAGCCCGCCAAAGCAAGAAACATAGGGCCGAAGGTACAAAAATCACCTGACAATTCAGTAAAGACAAATCA
>NW_021487756.1:0-306 GCF_001605985.2 Dendrobium catenatum | reverse complement strand
CAGATATATGACACTAAACTAGAATCATTGGGAGATATAAAGGATACTCCTAAATAATTCCACATTTAGTTTAAGTTCATGGTCATACTTAATTTGAGAGCAAATGTACAAAACTTGACTACAATAAAGATAGTCATTCACTCTCAAATCAATCATGATTAAGCCCGGAATCTATTTTGAAGTGAAAGAACTCATTTCACTGATTCCATAGAACTCCAGCATGCATGAATTGGATTTAAGTTGAATTATTTAGGAATTTTCAAAAATCTAAATCAAATTTTGACATGGGTTTTCGTAAATTAATAA
>NW_021487755.1:0-648 GCF_001605985.2 Dendrobium catenatum | reverse complement strand
AAGGGAGTGCAATAGAGAGAGCAAGATTGAGAAAGGGAGAAAGAGAGAGGGAGGGAAAGAGAGAGAAAGAGGGAGAGAGAGAGGGAGAGAGTGAGAGAGAGGGAGAGAGAGAGCAAGAAAGAGCAAGGACTCGCAAGGGAGAAAGCAAGAGAGAGAGGGAGAGAGAAAGAGAGAGAGAGGAAGAGAGAAAGAGAGAGAGAGTGAGAGAGAGAGAGAGAGGGAGAGAGAGAGAAAGGAAGAAAGAGCAAGGGAGTGCAAGAGAGAGAGAGAGAGAGAGAGAGAGCAAGTGAGCAAGCTAGAGAAAGAGCAAGCTAGAGAAAGAACAAGAGGGAGAAAGAGAGAGCAAGGGAGGGAGCAGGAGAGAGAAAGAGATAGATAGAGAGAGAGAGAGGGAGAGAGAGAGATAGAGAGGAAGAGAGAAAGTAAGATAGAGCAAGGGAGTGCAAGAGAGAGCAAGAGAGAGAGAGAGGGAGAGAGAGAGGGATGGACAGGGAGAGAGAGTGGTAGAGGGAGAGAGTGAGAAAGAGAGAGAGCTAGAAAGTGCAAGGGAGTGCAAGGGAGAGAGCAAGAGAGAGAGAGAGAGTAAGAGATATAGAGATAGAGAGAGAGCAAGAGAGAGAGAGAGCAAGAGAGAGAGAAAGAGAGAGA
>NW_021487754.1:0-360 GCF_001605985.2 Dendrobium catenatum | reverse complement strand
TAAAGCCAAAAAATTCCTTCATCTCCTAAGCATTTCTACACCTCTATTGGAATATCATCAGGTCCAACAGCTTTTTCATACTTTATTTTCTTTAAAACTTCTCTAACTTTGATCTTACTAATACGCCGGTAAAAATAAAATATTTTATTTTCAGTTAGGGTGCTAAAGTCACTGAAGTCAATCATATTTTCACATTCTTCATTAAAAAGTTTAGCAAAATATCTCATTCACATTTGTTGAATATCATCTTATAAAAAAGTACTTTTTGATCTTCATTCTTAATGCATTTCACTTGAACTAAATCCTTACTACTCATATCTATTTATTTGACTAACTTATATACATACATATATATATATA
>NW_021487753.1:0-304 GCF_001605985.2 Dendrobium catenatum | reverse complement strand
TATTTTATTGTCTAAATTGATTCATGTTTTTGATATATCATTTTTATTATCGATGTTATATTTCTTCATAAATTCTATGAATCATTTTATTTGCCTAATGATTTAATTTTATTTGCAAATTTATTTCAATCACTTCCAAGGATCAATCTTAAAAGGATTATCATATGACTGCTTACATTTCTATTCTTTTTCTTCTTCTCTTTTTGTTGTTGTCAAAAAGAGGGAGAAAATTTTGTTTGTTCTCGTATTTTGGTTGGAAAATTTTATTTGTTCTCATATTTTGGTTGTTCTCTAATATTTTGTC
>NW_021487752.1:0-302 GCF_001605985.2 Dendrobium catenatum | reverse complement strand
GTTGTGGTGAACGGTTTGCTCAGAAATGCATATTTCTATTGAGTTAATCACACATTTTATCTCAGATGTAGAATTGAAGTTTTCATCGATTTCTTTGGTGTTTAGTTTTTACCTAAGATCCGCAGTCTACCCGAGGCTATCGTTCAATGAGGCATGAGAGAACCAATGGTAAGTACAGACCTCTTATCTTTCTTATTGAAGGGATTCTTTGGAGATAGCTCTGGTTCGTGCACATTAGAAGTCGAAATGAGTGAAACACCTTGCCTCGGTGCTTCGATCCCATTACGGTTAAGACAGTAAGC
>NW_021487751.1:0-450 GCF_001605985.2 Dendrobium catenatum | reverse complement strand
CTGTGGTGGAACCCGTGGCCTTTATTCCCTTTATTTCCTGCCTCGGTTGTGCTGGAAACCCGTGGTTTTTTTCTTGATCTTTGCTTTGCCGTTTGGAGTTCTCTGTTGGTATTACCGTGGCTTTTAAATGGCTTGCTGCTGTTGGTTTTCCTATGCTGGAAACCGAAAGTTCTGCCATGTTTCCTGTGCTGGATTTATGGCTGTTATTGGGCTGTTTAGTTTCCCTCTATTGCCTATATATATGAGATGTTTTGAGAAGGAAGGATTGGTGAATATTTGAGAGCAAAGTTGCTATAACCTGCGGGTTCTTCTTGGAAAAGCTTGAGAGCTTTGTCCACCTTCTTCCACCTCCTCTGGAAATCTTGCGAGCTCTTTCCAACCTTTCGTCTCGGCTTCTAACCTCTTTCTTCTCCACGCAAGTTCCACTCCACCTGTATCTTTCTTCTAAGT
>NW_021487750.1:0-220 GCF_001605985.2 Dendrobium catenatum | reverse complement strand
GAACTGATCAAGTTTTTGCAATTTTTGAAATTTTGAGAGGTAATAATATTGTAACAAGAAGCTTGCAGAACTTTAAACTTAATATTAGAAATAATCTGAAGAGCATTCATCTTAATAGAATTGTGTTTAGCATCATTTCTAGCCTTCCAAATATACCAAAATATAAGAATTGGAATAAAATTAAAAATATGACCTTTCTGAGCATAAGCCCATAGCTCCA
>NW_021487749.1:0-286 GCF_001605985.2 Dendrobium catenatum | reverse complement strand
GCCGCTGAGTTGACGAGTGAAGTTCGAGCATGCTTAAGCTTGATCTTGCGCTTGTCTCTAAGTTGATGAGCTGAACTAATGCAAGCTCAAACTCGAGCTCAACTCGACTTATTTAGATCCCTAATTTTACTTGAAGATCTAAGAAAGAATATGTTCTCATATAATATTTATTTCAATTTTCGTAGGCACTAATGATGAAATCTTATGACACGAATTTTATTTATGCTTCTAAATAATCTTCTTTATAAATAATGTAATAATAAATAATCAATTATATATATATATA
>NW_021487748.1:0-276 GCF_001605985.2 Dendrobium catenatum | reverse complement strand
TGCACAAAGGAAGGTTTGTGATACCACAAAATTCCATTCACATTCCCCAGCTATTACAGGAGTTTTATGGGAGCGCCATTGGAGGTCATTCCAGAGTAGAAAATACATACCAGAGGTTGGCCGCAGAATTATACTGGAAAGGAATGCGTAAGCAAGTGCAAGAGACAGTGGCGAGGTGCGAAGTGTGTTAGAGAAACAAGTATATGGCGATGGCTCCAGGGGGGTTACTACAGCCCTTGCGCTTCCAAATAGAGTATGGGAGGAAGTGTCCATGGA
>NW_021487747.1:0-233 GCF_001605985.2 Dendrobium catenatum | reverse complement strand
TAGGTACCCAATACTTGTGCAGACGGTTCTTCCCATCCGCACTCCGCACCTAATAATCTCTCGCGGGTTAGAGGTGCAATACTCCAACGTCTATTTTTGTTTCATTTTTTCTAAATTTAGGGAACGGTCTGTTAGAAAATATATTAAGATTAAAGGCCAAGTCATACATACTGTAGAGGATTTTTTTTTTTTTCCAGTTTGTGATGTGGCTATCCTAGTCCAGCAGTCTACCA
>NW_021487746.1:0-236 GCF_001605985.2 Dendrobium catenatum | reverse complement strand
AGACAAATAATACAAAACTCGGTCTATAAATTTAGTCGAAAGAGAACGATGTGTGTCCCTACAAAAAAATTATTCTATCATCACCATCCCACGTGCGCTATTTCAAAAGATGGCATCCAAATCCTGCACGTTAGCCAAAAAAAAAAGAAAATTCCAAATTAAATAATGATCATATCTTTTGAATCTAAAATCTCCAATTTTACATAAAAAGGCAATTTTTGACCAAACTCCGAACT
>NW_021487745.1:0-1208 GCF_001605985.2 Dendrobium catenatum | reverse complement strand
GTGAAGTGTGTATTTTGAAAGGAAGAAGTGTATGTTTTAAAATTGAAGATGTATGGTTTTGAAAAGTGAAAGTGTTTATGTTAGAGAATGTTTGGTTTGGGTGAATAGTGAAGAAAGTAAAATATCTCTTTCTTTCTTTACCTCTCTCTTTCCTCCTTTTACTCCCTATTTCTTGTGCCTCGAGGTGAATGTTGGAAAGATATACTATATGAGTTCAAAAGTGGAGTTCAAAAGACAATCAACAGAACCAGTATTCAAGCCCGAAGAAAGGTACGTCTTTTATTTTCAGTAAATTTCAATTATTTTATTATTTTTTACAAAAAGTGTTTCTAATTCCTATTTTCCTTGTCTTCTCTATTTTTCCTTGTTTTCTTCTCTATATTTGCATGAACTACGAGGAATGGTACTGATCGAGTGGACAAAAGTACAAGGAGCTAATAACGTCAGTCGCCTCTATCCAACCGGATAGAGGTGCTACGGGCGGAACCACCGGGTCGTAGCCCCTGGCGACTGTGATTATTCTAAAACTTAGAAAACCTTTAGGGGCCCCTTGATGTGGTGTGAGCGAACCCTTCCCTTTTAGGTCCTTGTAGTAACTTCAATTTAATTAGGATTACTTTTTATTTTATTTTAGATCCTTAAATCCCTTTATACGCACGCAAAGTCCTAAGGGTTAGTAATAACAAATGTTTTTATCCCATATAACAGTAGTGACACTTAAGGACAAAAATTAAGGACCAAGTCTTAGAAAACATAGACTTAGGATGCATCTACACTTTAGGATAGAAACATATAACATAGAAAAATTAGTGACACTTCACCCTAGAATTAGTGAATATATTTAAATTAAAATTCAATCAATAAAAAAAACTTTAGTCATTAATTAACCTACATAGGACATATCAAAACCACACAATCCGTTGCACACTTTTAGAATTGTTTGTTAGGACAACTAACTTTAGCTTTAAGTTAGGCCGGTGTTTATTTCCTTACTGCATTGTGACGGGCTTTTTCTCGGCTTTTATTGCATGCTGGATGTAAAATTGTTGATGTGTTTGTTTATTTACTTTTACTGCACTCTGTGATGTGATTTGGTTGACGATTAGATTACCCGTAGGTTAGGAGCGATCTGCTTGTTAACAAAATTTTCTACAGGTGGCCACATTCATGCAGGGCAATAAAGGGGGCTAATTAATTAATAATTATAT
>NW_021487744.1:0-225 GCF_001605985.2 Dendrobium catenatum | reverse complement strand
TTGACAGATTCCCTGGTCTAAACTATGTATATACTACTATTAACCACTTCATCTTCCATCAACAAATCATCAAACTAGGGATCAAATGTTTCTTTAACTTCCTTCTTCCTCAAGATATCCTTAATCTCCTATACTACCTTATCGACCTGTCGGATCCCTATTACTTTGGGTTTGATGAGTAAGTAGCTATTGTAATCCATTATATCATAAAATTCATTTTCTTAT
>NW_021487743.1:0-482 GCF_001605985.2 Dendrobium catenatum | reverse complement strand
ATGAAAGCAATTTATTAGTGAACCAAGAAACAATACAAGCAAGAATTTTGAATTGTAAAAACATCCACCCTTATAATATGAGCTTGTGTTCAGAAGCCCTCTATGGTAATGGCAAAGGCATTGTCTATTAGAGGTCTGCATGACCAATAAATGCATCATGTTTCAGATTTCTATGTGGGAAATTGTACGAGGGAGAAAAGAGTATGACTAATCAGAAGAAGCAAGGTGCTAATCAGGTCATTTCTTGTAGGAACTAGCCAAATTTTTCTTGGTTCTTGAGTTTGGAACCACATGAAGGTGTATATTGTAATTCAAGCATCAAAACATTGAGGCTTCGTTTGTTTTTTTTTTTGTGCTTTTGTAAAAGGTAGTTTTAAAAAACATTAGTTATGAAAATGGAGTTTTCTAACGGAGAAACATATATAAAAAGCTTTCTCAAAACTGCAGAAAAATGAAAAAATAGAGTTATTGGGAACATGATT
>NW_021487742.1:0-289 GCF_001605985.2 Dendrobium catenatum | reverse complement strand
ATTTATCACCATTTTTTTTTTTACATTAAGGTTTGTGCCTATGATGCACTGATATTTTTTCTTAAAGAGTCTTACAATATCCAACACGTATTCAACATGACGCGTTTGACATGCCTCCGACATGTGATAGACATACTGAAAACATGTACGATTAAAAAATATTAAATGCAAATTGAAAACACTTGTCTGACACAAATGTCTTAAATATTTTATGAGTTTTTTTAATATAATTTCTTGTTTTTAAAATTTTATTTATTTAAATATAAAAATTAAATTTCTTATTTTCTAT
>NW_021487741.1:0-299 GCF_001605985.2 Dendrobium catenatum | reverse complement strand
TTAGAAATGACCTTAATCCTGATTAATTGATAATGGGTTATTCTTAACCTGTGAAATTCATTAAAATGTCCTTAATTATTCTTGATTGATCCCTCAACCAGCAAGAATTGAAACCTTCCTTGATTGATCTCTAGCTTTGTCTGAGCTTGATCCCTAGTTAATTAGAGTCTAACCAATTTGTAACTAATCTTGAAAATCTTAAAAATTTCCAAGAGGGTTCTAAACACTTGTTGATCCATCCTTAGGTCATTTATGACCTTTTGAATTGATCTCAAGAAATTTAGGGCTCATTTGGGTTC
>NW_021487740.1:0-365 GCF_001605985.2 Dendrobium catenatum | reverse complement strand
TTACGAGCCACTTAACCTACAGGTTAGGTCGTAAGACCCGTCGTCAAGCGAGTTCTAAATCTAGAAGCCATAAGACCTATATATATGAAACAAATTATCGAACATTTTAGTCTATAGGGCTAAGTTATAAGACCCGTTATATGGGCCACCTATAATAGAGGTCGAAAGACCCGTTAGTAGGGTTACTTTCAAGGAAAGTTGTAAGCCCCTAGCTAAATCCAATCATACATGCAACTCCTAAATGAGCTTTAAAATCCAATTCAAATCTAAACTTTGGGCAACTTCAAATGGAGCCACAAATCCTAACCCAAACAAAACAACCTACACTTATCCACTTCAGTTTACTCGGTATCCCTTAGATGAGG
>NW_021487739.1:0-300 GCF_001605985.2 Dendrobium catenatum | reverse complement strand
TGGTTACCCCAAAAGGCATAACCAAGAACTCGTAGTGCTCGTACCGAGTACTGAAAGCTGTCTTCACCACATCCGCTTTCTTTACCTTCACCTGATAGTAACCGGATCTCAGACTTTGTTCAAATCTCTGTAGTCAACACACATACGGAGTGTCCCGTCCTTCTTCTTCACAAACAGTACAGGTGCTCCCCAGGGAGAAACACTAGGACGGACAAAGCCTCTGTCAACCAACTCCTGAAGTTGAAAGTTCAGCTCAGAAAGTTATTTCGGTGCCATCCTGTACGGAGCTTTTGATATCGG
>NW_021487738.1:0-298 GCF_001605985.2 Dendrobium catenatum | reverse complement strand
TAGGGTTTTTCGTACATCGGGTTGCCTTTGTACCCGACGCACTTGTAGATCTTGATCACCACTGTCGTAGGTGACATCTGTACTTGTGTCCACAGTGGTCCGTTATGCTTACGATGTACACACTGTTGTTATCCACAAGTGGTTCGTATTTGTTTGTAGAGATCTGTTGTGTTTGCTACGAGCCCCTAGAGATATTCGTAGAAGACCCATTGTCGCCTACATCATACCCACCTGTCACCAATCTCAGGTGGTTGATAGTTGAATTTGTTTGTAGAAGATGGATTTTTGATTGCTGGTC
>NW_021487737.1:0-234 GCF_001605985.2 Dendrobium catenatum | reverse complement strand
TTGTCTTAAAAGAAATGGAAGTTTTCATTAGATTTTTGCATAGAAAAATTCTAGGTTTTGATATTTTTTTGGGATTTCTTTAGGAAACCTTTAGGGTTTGCTTTGATATATGTTTTTCTACCCTACATGTCAAAATTTTTAAGCAAAACACTAAATCCGAAATTTAGGGTTTTTTTTTTTTGATGAAATTTTTATGACAATTGCTAGAAGAGTTTAAGGGAAGCCTTTTGGTAT
>NW_021487736.1:0-480 GCF_001605985.2 Dendrobium catenatum | reverse complement strand
CGCCTCGAGGCTTATTTACGCAATTTTAAACCTTGGGAAAAACAATTAGCTCCTTGGCCTTTGCGTTGGCGGTAGCGGGGTGTACACGTTGGTGCCAATAGCTTCCACGGCGACGACCTTTAGCGAGCAAATGAAGAGGGAGATCTCAGATCTGGTAGTGGCCTTTAGTGGCTACCTTTGGTGAGCAAACGTAGAGGTAGAGATTGTGTAGGCTGTGGCTGTAGGTGTTAGGAGGGAGAATGGGAGATCCAGTATTTCGTTAGCTGTGTGCCGAAAGATGCATGTAGCTATGTAGGAAAAGGAGTTGGGAGCACCAGCGAACTTAGCGAAGTTTGCGAATGGGGAGTGCGGACTGACCCGGTAGACAGAGACATTTTTCATATTTTGGGTCAAAGTCGGGTTAGCGGGTCAACCCGACCCGACTTTTCAAAGAACTGCAACCCGAACCCGACCCATTTGGTAAACGGGTCGACCCGAACC
>NW_021487735.1:0-286 GCF_001605985.2 Dendrobium catenatum | reverse complement strand
ATTCGACTATAAGCATGTCATGATTGGAGACCGTTTGATAACTCAAATTGTGGTTTGATCCTTCCAAAAGTGTTTCGAGTCTTTGATTTGGACTCATTTGGGATCGAATTTGGTCAATTTTGGTGTCGTTGGGTTTGTGTTTTTTAGATGCTCAGTTCGACTATAAGTTGCAGAAATCAGAGTTCGGATGGTATTAATTTTAATTATTGAAGCTTCCAACTTGATTTTACTTCAAGATTCGTGTCTGATCAAGATAATTTTTTAATGATAACATATATTTTCTCAT
>NW_021487734.1:0-309 GCF_001605985.2 Dendrobium catenatum | reverse complement strand
GTCCGCCACGTCGTAGGCGTCGGACCGGATTCCCTTCTACAACGGTCAACAAAGGCGTGCATAGGTGGTATACCAGCCCGACACGAACGTCGAGGACCGAAGTCTGAGTTTAGATTATACCTTCGGGACCGGTGGACCGGCGGTGGAGGGCACAGATGTTGAGGCAGGCGAAGCATGCATATATAATAGAATTATAATTATCATTATTATTGATAGTGATAATATTTTCATTAATAAAATTATTAGTAAAAATATCATTGCTAACAATAACATTAATACTAATAAATAATTAATGTAAATATTAACACT
>NW_021487733.1:0-383 GCF_001605985.2 Dendrobium catenatum | reverse complement strand
GCATTCTAGTTCAATCATCAATTCTAAAATCCATATTTTTCATTTAAAATTCTTTTCATGTCTTTTGGTTATCATAGAGGTTAATCTGGAGAGATTCATAAGGGTGGACTATTAAGTAATCTAAGTTTTCAAGGAGGTCAATTTAATGAGGAGGCCAATGTATTAGGATGTTGACTTAGAAACATCAATAAAGGGGGTCAAGGAGTTTGAGTTTAAGGTGGGTGAATGAGTTTCAATACCAGGAAGATCACCAAAAAAAAACTATGATGCGTTAGTTTTGGTTGACTTATAAGCTGTGGCTAGCTAAAGAAGCAGTGAAGTAAGATATTCTCCCTAGAAATGAAGAGGTATATAAGATCAAAAAATGGAGGATCCAAGAAGAA
>NW_021487732.1:0-200 GCF_001605985.2 Dendrobium catenatum | reverse complement strand
TTCTGTGAAAGTGTGATCAGAATGTATGACGAAAAGTTATATGCTCTAGATATGTTGCATTCTGGTATGTTCGTACCGGTAGAGAAATATAAAATTTAATGTCTTAATTTTGCACGAAGATCCATCACACAATCTGATAAAAAGAGAGGGTGTAAAATTCATAAGAGAAACAAATTTTTTTACATGGAAACCCCAACAAA
>NW_021487731.1:0-313 GCF_001605985.2 Dendrobium catenatum | reverse complement strand
TCTCGCTTTTCCGCCTCCCTCTCTTCCGCTCTGCCTGGGACGGACGAGGCAGACGGCGTCCAGGAGGAGAAGCCTGACTCCTCCCTTTCTCTCCCTGCTGGCCTGCTTCGCTTTGCCTGGGACGGAAGAACTGCACACGGGCTCCGCCTATTTGGCTTGTTCGTGGCTGTTCTACTCTCCTCCTCCGATGATCGTTCTTTTTAGCAGCTATGAAGGCCTCCTCTTCAATTCTTTTGGCTCTGATACCATGTTATAATTCATAGAATTTGAGAAGGTAAATACCTTCTAATTATTATACAAAATTATCCTTATT
>NW_021487730.1:0-209 GCF_001605985.2 Dendrobium catenatum | reverse complement strand
ATGCGTCGGAAATGATACCGGCGTCACCAGCGTCGAAACCGTCGGAACCTCCACCGGTAAAAGCCCTATTTTCTGAAACTTAACCCCTCTGGCCGTCATTCGTTTCCTTCTATTCTCTCACTTTGACTGCTTCGCCCGTCGCCTTCCATCGCCGTTCGTCGCTCGCCGTGGTTAGACATCACCGACGATCACCAAACTTCGCCGTCGAC
>NW_021487729.1:0-257 GCF_001605985.2 Dendrobium catenatum | reverse complement strand
GTTTCCCTGAACTCAGTGGTGGGATTCACTACAAATCTTACCATGAAGGTGAGGGGAGAGATAGAGGATAGGGAGGTGGTGGTGCTGATTGATAGTGGGGCGACTCACAACTTCATTTCCACACAGATCGTTGATCAACTAGGAGTGAGATTGGTGGACACTAGCTATTACGGAGTGATGATGGGCACAGGGAAGATGGAGAGAGGTCAGGGGATTTGCAGAGTGCGGCTGATGATCCAGGGGATACAAGTGAGGGA
>NW_021487728.1:0-282 GCF_001605985.2 Dendrobium catenatum | reverse complement strand
GTACGATTAGTTCAAATCACAGTTTATTGACCAGACAATCGCTCGGAAAGGAGGTCTGGACGATCCAAAATTATCTTGATCGTCCGGGCCGATCTCACGATCATCTCTGACGATTAGTTCAAAACCAAGGAAAATCATCTAGAATATCGCTCGAAAAAGAGCTGGCCGATGTTTGATCGTCCAGGAGCAACCAAGGATTTTTGAACTGATCATCCCGGACGATCCTGAGATCGTTCAAGACAATGGGATCATATCAATCAAGCCTTAATTACTTTTCTTAAT
>NW_021487727.1:0-603 GCF_001605985.2 Dendrobium catenatum | reverse complement strand
AAATAATCTTGGCCAATATTCAACATAATGAGGTTGTAATGCAATGAAATAAATATGTCAAAGTTGATACATAAAATAATTCATGGTAATCAACTATCATTTCCTTAAAATCATGCAGCTCTCAGTTGATACAATAATATCATCGTACAATATGCTATGCTGGACAAAATATCACATGAAACAATGCTCCAACAATTACATAATATTTGATCAAAATAAAGTGACATGTAAATCGAGGCATCAAATTGGGATGCATTTATGCACAAGAGATCACAAAGTGGCAAAATTATTGCGTGCGGTGACCGGACATCGTCCGGAGGCCAATAAGATTGCAGCATGTCACCAATATCCTGTGTACGATTATTGTGTACTGTTGTGCATCAAGTGACGTTGCACGTCCTGATAGCCTCCAGACGGTCCGGTGATCACACGTAATAATCTCTCCACAAAGTGAGACTATGGTTGGTGGTCAGAATTACAAAATCATTATGCAAGGTGCACATAATTTTAATTTTAAATCCTTGAAATAATTCATCAAACAAATTTGGTCAATAAAATTAAAGACTAGGATAGATCTACATTTTATGGAGATAAACTCGCAAT
>NW_021487726.1:0-256 GCF_001605985.2 Dendrobium catenatum | reverse complement strand
AACACCAAATCAACGTCTACATTTAATACCCATTCATCGAATATTTTCATTTTCATTTCTTTGGCAGTGAGGGTATTTTCATCCCCTCTCTTTTTGTACAATTACAATCTTTCTCTTGTTGAATCAGAGTTGAAAGCAGGGATATTCAATGATGATGATATTGAAGGCCAAAAACAAACCTCTAATGTTAATCCTAGTAGTTGAAGCTTGAATGCTTGAAGTTGAAGCTTGAATGCTTGATGTTGTAGTAAGTGAT
>NW_021487725.1:0-226 GCF_001605985.2 Dendrobium catenatum | reverse complement strand
TCGAGATTTGCTGATTAATGAAATTCAAATTTGAGCTAAATTCTACGAATTTTTATTTGGTCCGGTGTCCTGACATAGCTCTATGTTTGGACGCCAGTAAAATGGTGTCACGTGCTCTTACTCTTTAACGCGCTGCTAGATGACCCGACTCGGACCGGACTCGGGATTGCTATCTATTGGCTGATTTGTGCAGACCGGGGTATTGCTTGGTATTGCTCGATATTGA
>NW_021487724.1:0-233 GCF_001605985.2 Dendrobium catenatum | reverse complement strand
CCTGCATCTGCTGTCGTGTAGAAGGGGGAACAAACCAATCTCGGAACACCTCAGTGAACTCTTCCCAAGTGATCAAAGAGTTCAGCCTACCCTGAAATCTGGCTGCCTGCTGGCCTTCCCACCAGTGCTCAGCCTCTCCATCCAACAGAAAAACAGCTAACGGTACCTTCCTGTCTGACGGACACTGCATTCCGTCGAAGGTCTTTTCCAATCTCCTCAGCCACTCCTCAGCT
>NW_021487723.1:0-1373 GCF_001605985.2 Dendrobium catenatum | reverse complement strand
CATACCGTGTATAAATTTGTACATAATGTACATAAACTTGTTCATAGTTTCTATAATTCTTATACATAGCGTGTATAAACTTGTACATAGTCTTTATAATGCTTGTACATAGTGTGTGTAAAATATTTTAATAAACTTGTATATAGTATGTATAATGCTTTTAAATAGTGTGTATAATGATTGAATATATAATGTATAAACTTGTACTTAGTGTGTATAATGATTCTATGAACTTTTACATAATTTGTATAATGCTTTTACATAGTATCTATAATTCTTGTATAAACTTGTACATATTATGTATAATGATTGTATATAACATGTTTAAACTTGTACATAGTTTTTATAATGCTTATATACAGTGTTTATAAATATATATATAGTGCGTATAATACTTGTGCATAGCATGTATAAACTTATATATATATTGTGTATAAACTTATACATTACATGTATAAACTTGTATATAGTGCGTATAATATATGTACATAGCATATAGAAAATTATACATAGTGTGTAAATTGCTTGTACATAACGTGTATAATTTTATAAAATTCATGTATAATGCTTGTATATAGCATGTATAAACTTATACATAGTCTGTATAATACTTTTACATACCATATATATAGTGTATATAATGCTTATATATAAGATGTATAACTTATACATAGTGTGTATAATTATTATTTATAGTGTGTTAAATGCTTGTACATAGCGTGTATAAACTTATACTTAATGTGCATAATACTTTTGTATAGCATGTATAATACTTATATAAAACATGTATAATGCTTATATATAGCTTGTATAACTTGTACATAGTATATATAAACTTATTCAGAGTGAATAATACTTATGAATAGCGTGTATAACGCTTGTACATAGCATGTATAAATATATACATAGTGTGTATAATACTTTTATATAATATTGAACGTAGTGTAGAATGTTTTTATGAACTTATATATAATATATATAATTCATGTATATAGTGTGTGTAATGCTCGTATATAGCATGTACATAGTGTGTAGAATACTTATACATAACATGTATAAACTTATACATAATGTGTATAATAATTATAAATAGCATTTATAAACTTGTACATAATATATAAAATATTTGAATAAACTTATACATAGTGTGTATAATACATATACATAGCATGTATAATACTAGTACATAGCATGTATAAACTTGCACATAATATATAAAAATTATGTATATAGCATTTATAAACTTAAAAATAGTATGTAAAAGTATGTACTAGTATTATAGTGTGTATATTATTTATATATAGCGTGTATAAACTTTAATATAGTATGCATAATGCTTGTATAAACTTATACGTAGTGTGTATAATACTTTT
>NW_021487722.1:0-300 GCF_001605985.2 Dendrobium catenatum | reverse complement strand
CTCTCAAAATACAATTAAGAAGAAACATATAAAATCTAATCATATCCCATCACTAAATGGGTCTTCAAGGGAATCTTCTTCTCCAATTGTATCTATGAATGTCATATCTTCATCATCTTCAATATGATTCACTTTTCTCTTCCCTATTCAATAAGAATGATCATTAATTCATTATCATTGTTAATTACTCACTTGATATAAATATAATGCAATAGCATATAATGCAATAGCATATCATTGTTAATTACTCATCATCTATGAACCACTCATTATCAGATGACACATCATCACACACCAACG
>NW_021487721.1:0-312 GCF_001605985.2 Dendrobium catenatum | reverse complement strand
GTGTACTCGGGTCCTTTCAGTACATCCGCTACTGCCTCGCTTGTAGGATTCATCAGATTCCATCATTTGTAGGTGATATGTTTGCCAAAGAACTTTGCTCCTTTAACTCTATTTGTTGAAGATAGATGCATTCAACTATCATTGCATAGTTCCTGACTATAAAGGTGTCGTAGCATCTACTGCTTGTTATTGATTAGCACTTTCAGACTTATTATGTATATGAATTTTTTTTTTTTGGTCATCGTTGCAATCATTTCAAATCACCAGTTGCATGGTCCTTGATATTATTCATGAATAGTTCACTACACACAT
>NW_021487720.1:0-206 GCF_001605985.2 Dendrobium catenatum | reverse complement strand
TATTACTTCTGCTGGCTGTTATCTAATTTATAGAAGTGTATATCTTTTACCAACTTATTTATGAAGGCCTTTTATATGTAATTGCTTACTTTTTCTCAATTATGTTGCATCTCTTTATGCATGAATGACTATGGGTTTAGAATTGAGTGGCATTGGGATTTTAATCATAATGGTGGCATCGGGATTATTTTCTTGAGGTCTTTTCG
>NW_021487719.1:0-426 GCF_001605985.2 Dendrobium catenatum | reverse complement strand
TTTGGTTTTTGTTGACTGATATTTTTTCTGTTATTTCCTGTTTTTGTAGTTTCGCTCCGAAGTATTCTATGATTCCCTGCTCTGGCCTTCAGGTTGATTTCCCTCACTGTGATTACTGTTACTGGTGGGGCAATTTTTCCTTTTCTGCTGGTATCCTGGGTGGTGGGAGTAGTGTTTTTATTTTGCGCTTCTTTCATGACTTCATTGATGTTAACAAGGTTTTTGTTGGGCTCTATGTTAATGATTATTTTGTTTCTAAGCACTGGATGGATTGTATTAGTAAGATGAGATTTGGTGGGATCTTTCGTTTGGGGTATTTAGGTTATACTACATGCGGCAGGGCTGGGTGTTGTCACTGTGGGATTTCCCTATTCCTGCAGCTTCCCAATAAGTCCGAGGTTTGGTTGCATAGATTTTTCGTGGACT
>NW_021487718.1:0-376 GCF_001605985.2 Dendrobium catenatum | reverse complement strand
TGTGGTAATTTTTTTTTTTCCGGCAGTTTTGTAAAAAACTACCGTCTTTCTGACAGCACAAAAATTGTAGGCCCTCACTATCAATGTTCTCATCAATATTCTCAAACTAAAGCATGTTCATTAAACTCCAACAACAACTTCAACATTATCTAAACATCTCCTGTGTCCTCACTATCCTATGATTCATGCATAGGCTCCTCCTATTTCATATAATTTTTAGCTCGATATGATCACAACTCCTTCTATATTTCTGTATGAATTTGTCTCATCTCCTCTACCTCTATTGTCAGAGCAACAACCCTCTTGCTGACAGTTTCTTTAAATCCACTAACCGCATAAAATGTTAAGGTGGATTTACTACTCTCAATAAAATATC
>NW_021487717.1:0-319 GCF_001605985.2 Dendrobium catenatum | reverse complement strand
ACTAAGAATCATTGGTTCTCCTCCCGGGTATTATTACCGTCAGATCTTCTCAAATCACCCTCGCAGGCAAATGATATTTGATTTTCATCTGTCAAGGATAGTTTTCATCATGAATTCTTCTACAAGACAGGGGCACTGAATTTTGATAGGGGATACCACCTATCTCAGACAGTGGAATGCCTCTAATATAAGAAGAAAACTAGAAGAGAAGATAATAGAAGAAAAAATAAATTCTAACTTCTACACAAGGAGAGGGGTAGTGAATTTAAGTAGGGATGCCACTGTTGACCTCATTTTTTTATGAGGTCACTTGGACTAA
>NW_021487716.1:0-1166 GCF_001605985.2 Dendrobium catenatum | reverse complement strand
CCTGTTTACCTTTTTTCTTCCCTTTTTTACTACTCACCTTAATAAACTCCTCCTCTCCTAAAGAATTAGAAGTGGAGCCTTCATCCTCACATTTTTCGGACTCTTCTTCCCCATTGAAAGACTGGTTGTTGATGATTCTATCCCCAATATCAGAAGGAACAATTTCTCCTTCTTCATTATCACCAATATCAGAATTAACATTTATAGGAATAATAGCAACAGTATTCGACAGCATAGTATTCAAAGCAATATTTTCATGATTAATAACATTATCTTGAAGCATAGATTCAATAGAAACATATAAATTAGGATTTAAAACATCCTCTTTTCTGCCAACATTACCTTCCACCGCAGCTTTACCAATAGTAGAATCAAAAGTAAAATTACCTTCCACCGCATTTTTCCCAACATTTCTCTCATTAGTTATCTCATCAGGAGTAACAGGTTTCGAATTTACCTGGTTAGATTCCAGAGCAAGCGCAATCTCCCCTACAGGATTGCCTTCCGACACCACGGTTCCCTGTTCCTTAACAGTTAGCTCAGCATTAACCACATTAGAAACCAAATTTTTATTTCTTTTTAAATCAGGATGAAGTTTAAAGAAATCAACAACCCCATGACCATGCATCTTACAATGGGTACAGAAATCCGCCACTTTTTCAAACTCAACCTTTTGCATGTAACCAAAATCCCTGGATCCAACCCAAATTTCTTTTGCAAATTTCTTTGAAATATCAACTTCCACAAGAACCCGAGCAACAGACGGCCTCTTCCTGGAAGCCGTCGCTTGATCAGTTTGCAATGGTCTACCAAAAACAGAACCTAATGCATGTAAAACTTGAGGATTGACAAAATGTAAGAGTAAATTTGGGAAGGAAATCCAGACAGGCACAATGGGAGATTCCTCATGAATATCAAAGAAAGGAGTCCACTTTAAAACTTTCATTTGGCAATTACAAATAAAATAGGAACGTCTAGAAAAAATGCGACTATAATCCATGTCGTTAGACAACTGAATGGCGACATGACGAGAATCCAGAAGACCGATGGAGTAAAACTCAGAAAGTTTGAGATTAGCAAAAAAAGAACGGATGTTATCAAGATTTGGTCTACGAAGATTAAACTTCCTCACTAAAGTAAATTTAAAAGGAGACGCCAGTTTAAGA
>NW_021487715.1:0-320 GCF_001605985.2 Dendrobium catenatum | reverse complement strand
ATAAATATTTTACATATATGTTCATACTTGTTAAGAATTTCAGTAAGAAAGTTTAGCTTGTCTAAACTAATTAAATAAGTAGTTAAAACAAGCTAATAAACAAATTAAAATTTTGAAAGAGTAGTTGGCATCTTTTATTAATAATTAAATTTATAAGTCTAAATGAACAATTGATATTTAATAAATATGGAGTTAGTATCTAACCATTTAACATCAACTAAACAAGCACCAAATAAATAAGATAATAAATATGTTACAAAATACTTCCTTATAATCATATAATTATGAATGATTACAAACGCAACAACGAAATCTCATTC
>NW_021487714.1:0-502 GCF_001605985.2 Dendrobium catenatum | reverse complement strand
AATATTTTTAAAATATGTTTTCAAAATTCCACCAACAATAACTGATCTTAGATTTAATATTATTAGCAATGATGGGTAATTAATTGGTAGACCTTGGCGTTTACATTAATGAAAAATATCATACACATTAGCAACAAAGTTGATAGAAGATGGTAATTGAGCAATAAAGGCCGAGAGGACATAGTTTCGTGACAATGATTGCATGATGATAATCAAATGACTAAACTCGAATGACTAGTCGAGAGATATATGTCAAGCGATGAATAACACATGCTAACATATGGGAGATGGTTGTTACTAGGGTGATCACTAACATTGGGTGGAGCTTTAGTGTTCTTCAAATCTTCAAGTTCTCTCCAATTTCAAATCAAGCTTCAACCTTCAAGCTCATTCAAGTGAAGAATCGGGGTTCATTTGTAGCTTTCTTGAGTAACATTTTGGAAAATAAAGTTGAATGTGGCTAGAACTAGAGTGGGTAATATTGTTGGTTGTGGTGGTGTCT
>NW_021487713.1:0-1550 GCF_001605985.2 Dendrobium catenatum | reverse complement strand
GATTGCATGATTGGTTTGGTTTTAGAAATGATTATTGTAAGTCAGATAAATTAAGTATCCAAATGGGTAAAGGGGATAGAAACTAATCTACCAAGTGGATATGACGCCCACGTTCAAGATCTCATGGTTCCATTATCTCGAGTTTGTCGGTACCATTAGTCTTCTTAATCCAGTGATAATCAGAGGATCATTGTTAGCAACCATGTGTTACATCATCTAAGGAGATCTCATAAACTAAAGGTGTGGACCTAGTCCTAGGCTGACATACGAGAAAGGTATAAAGGTCATGTATATATATAGTCGACCCATGTCTTTGATATCTACGATAGGATTTCAATCTTAAACTCATGTCGACTCATGAGCGATGTGACATGATGAATGCCAATGAAAAAGGCAGAGACTAATGAAAGCCCAACACCAAGGTCACCTACCTATACCAACATCTCTTGTCATAACCACATGCGAGATGTGTTATATACTCTAAATAATCCTAACTTATGAATAAATGTTTGATTGTCATAACAACCGATCATTCATTTAAATTTGATTATTGCATGAGCTTAAGATGTGAACATAAGAAAGTAAAGAAACCATAATCACATTTGTAAACATTATGTCATATGGTTCACACATGAATAATGAGCAAGTGTCTTGTAATCTATGTAGTTTGGTGATCACTTTATTCATCAACATAATATAAATATAATGGAACAAAGTTTGACAAATTAATTCTTCATAAACAAAATTGTTGTCATTCATGCACATTATAATCAACCCAAGAACATTCTATAATTTGTTTCATGCAAGATTGATGTTCATTTTCATTGTCGAATGAGTGAACTTAATCAATACATAAACAAAAGCTATATCAAATAAATGTGGCAGATATTCAATTTCATCATAACTAAATTTTCCAAAAGACAATCATAGAAAGTGATTAGTGAGTTGTTACATACTTGAAATGATTTTCAGATTTCTGCTAAACACACAATACATACAAAAAGAGCAATACAGAATTTTCTATGTGATGGTTGGTAAAACAAATTTGAGTAAGTGTTGTTGCATCCTAAAATATTTGCTACAGCAGAGAGACGGAGAGTTTAAAGTCACGGCTTTGTAGAAAGATTCAGTACAAAAATATATAAGAGAGAGAAGTGCAAAAATCATAGGAGATATTAGAATTTTTATATTAAAAATATTAAAAAAAAAACCATCGAGCCTTGCCCAGTTAAAATGATTCCACTAGTATTTGTTGTAGATTACAAATAATATCCATCCTCGGGGAAGGTGTTGGCTTAATGTTGCAAATATACATTATATATAGCACTTACTTGGTTCGAGTTGGAAGAATCCAATGACATGCGAGCTGTTATGAATAGATTGTTAGCCAATTTGTTTGGTATGTAGGATCGTAATTAGGCAACGATAGCTAGAGGGATCATAGTATGGTGACGATGGCCAAAGGGATTGTAGTAGGGCGACAATGGTTGGAGGTACCGCAGTCGATGGGCGAAGAAGGTTGGAGGTACCATAGTTGAGTGATAGAGTCG
>NW_021487712.1:0-643 GCF_001605985.2 Dendrobium catenatum | reverse complement strand
TATTGTCGAGCAATACCGAGCAATACCTAGCAATACACCGGTCTGCATAAATCAACCAATACATAGCAATACCGGGTCCATGTCTGGTTTGGGTCGTTGGGCCGCGCGGTAAAGAATAAGAACACGTGGCGACATGATATTGACGTCCGGATGTAAAACTATGACCTGGCCTAATAATTATGACCTACACCCAATGCTTTTAAAATCGGACCGGACCGGCCAGTTCAACCGGTTGAACCGCGAACCGGCCGGCCGGCCGGTTACGGTTCGCTTGAGAACCGCTTTCGCCTCGAACCGGTGTTAGACCGTTCGAACTGCCGGTCCGACCGGCGAACCGGAAAATCGGCTCCGGTTTTGGATAACCGGGCGGTTCGGGCAAATTAAAATCTGAGTCGTTGGATCTGATCCTACGGTTAATATGATAGAAAGCTGGTACAAATAAAAAACCCTACTGTTCACATAGTCGTTGTTTCATTCGTTCGGCCGTTCCGTCGTGCGTCTGCTCGCTCCCCTTTCACGACAAGCGTCGTTCTCGTTCGTCGTTCATTTCTTTCGCCGACCAGGGATTTCGATTCTCTTCTCCAACCCACTGTAAGTTCTTCACCTGCTTCTCCTTCTCCTTGCGCCGACGACTCCCGATTGC
>NW_021487711.1:0-345 GCF_001605985.2 Dendrobium catenatum | reverse complement strand
GAGAATGGATCCTAGTGATATTTTTGACTAGGCATTAGCTCTTTTGTGAGCTAAAGTAAATTTTAATTTGTCTACCTCGGCAAACTGTTGCGGAGGGTGGATGGAATTTGCTTTAAGCGTTTGATGGTTTGATTTCAATTTCAAATATCTAGAAATTTGGGATTGATTTTGGATTTTTGAAGTATTTGGGTGGCATTTGAAAATATGTGTGAACCCCTCCGGTTGAGATTAGCATTCAACACGGCCATGATCGGGGTGTTTGGGGTCATTTACATTTTATGGATTGAACCTTTTCAACTCTATCGGGATGTCGATAGAGGATCGGGTTTCGTAGGCTTTGTACCC
>NW_021487710.1:0-208 GCF_001605985.2 Dendrobium catenatum | reverse complement strand
TCCACGAAGAAACCCGCAGGTTATAGCTTCCAAAAATAACATTTTTTCACTTTATAAAACAACCACAAACAACTCCTATTTATAGGTAAGAAAGGGAATACAAACAGCCACTAAAACCATTAATTAAAAGCTAATTAAATGAGATAAATGAAAAGCCAACAGCCACTTCATTGTTTTCCCCCCAAATCTACACAGGAAACAAAGCACC
>NW_021487709.1:0-374 GCF_001605985.2 Dendrobium catenatum | reverse complement strand
GTTTCTTTTATTTGAAAACGTTCGATGTTCAATTAAAATTTGAACAAGTAGAACATTAGCATGGTATGCACAAACAATTTCAATTATTAGCCGATTTCCTATAAACAAAATTTAGATGAGCCAAGAACAAATGCCAAAAAAGCTCGTTGAAGCTGGGCGCATTTACCCCCCTACTTTTTCACTCAAATATTTCATTGGTCATGTTTTTGTCAATATGTTTAAAAGTTGAAGGCAACCTAAACGAGTAAGAATAATAAAATTATAAAACTCTCTAGATTCACTTTGAACTTATAACTTTGTTTTATTTCTTACTACCAACCCAGAGTCGTTCAACTTATTCTTAAAAACCCATTTGATGCCAACTAACTCTGATC
>NW_021487708.1:0-213 GCF_001605985.2 Dendrobium catenatum | reverse complement strand
TAGGTCAAAGCTTGCCCCCCCTTCTGTGAGCCCTAGATACCATTAGGGTCATTTAGGCCTGTAGAGTAGGCCACCTACTTGTGCCATTGGGCATCCTTGTTTTCCCACACGAAGTGGGTATCGCTAGGATTTTGGCCTTTTTCAGTTTTGGGTATGATACCCCCCCCCACACACTTTTTTTTTCTGTGAGCCTTAGAGACCATTAGGGTCATT
>NW_021487707.1:0-303 GCF_001605985.2 Dendrobium catenatum | reverse complement strand
TGACCCATTTTTGACCCGAAAAAGAGGAGATAGACTCGTTTTGACCCGAAAACTAGCAATTTTTTGTTGGAAACGGGTCATTCGGGTCATGTCAGGTTGACTCGAACCCAAAGCGGGTCGAGTTCGGGTCAGGAAAACTGACCCATTTTCCAAATCGGGTCGGGTTCGGGTTGCCCGAATAGTGCCGGGTCAGTTTCGGGTTTGACCCAAACCCGACCCGTGACTTGAAATTGACACCCCTATTTCAAACTATCATATTGTTGGGATTTAAATTTTTGGTATCTAGATATTTTTATTTTGAGT
>NW_021487706.1:0-592 GCF_001605985.2 Dendrobium catenatum | reverse complement strand
CAAAATCTCAAACTCGGGGTCATGGGTTGCAACAAGTCTCACTTTGATCAACGATTTGATCATATTGAGACTTTCTTGGACCAGTAGGATTTTAGATATAATGAAGATATAAACTAGGTGAGAGGACAAGTTGATTTAATTAATACTCAAGTAACTACCATCAATAGCTACTTTACCCAGTTCACTCCTCCACAGCCACCTCCTGATCAAGATCCTTCGAGCTTTTATTTGAATTATTGATTGTCGTATATTTTATTATCAGTTCTTGTGTTGCATCTATTTGCTTTAGATTTGAGATTGTTGTATTTCTTTTGTATTTGAGTCCATGTTATTTTTATATAAAAAAATATTTGTTAATTATTGTGTTTTTCTTTCTCCTCTTAATTGTCTATGAGTTATTATTGACTAATCTGAAATGTTGATTTTAAAGATGAAAATTTAAAGTTATTTGTATTACAACGTTAATTTTTTTTACTCATCTTAAATTATATTATAATTTGATTTAAATAAAGAATATCATTTAATAGACATTTATCTTACAGTTATAATTATTGTAAAAATTATGACCTATTTGTCTTTTCTTTTCTTGTTC
>NW_021487705.1:0-1389 GCF_001605985.2 Dendrobium catenatum | reverse complement strand
AAGTGACGTTGAGCTTACTAAAATTAGATGATTAGCTGATTACTGTTTTGTAAGAAAGAGATAAGACTATGGTCATGACGTGGGAAGCTTCCAGAAACTATTATATCTCACCGGTTCATGCTTCGAGAATAGGAGGCGTGAAATTTCATCTTTGTGCACCTTTTTCAATATGAACAATAGACTATTTAGACCTTTCAATAATTGAAAAAAATGATTCGAATTTCTTTTTGGTGCTGATTATATAATGCATAATTTTATTAGTGCAAAATTAAGGACTTTTGATATAGAATCTTTCAGAGGAGTGTAAACGGGTTGAGTCGGGTTTGAGGTATTTCTGATTTGAGCTTGGTTAATTAATTGAGTTCAAACTCAAGCGTGAATTTAAGCTTTATTTTATGAGCTCGAATTGGCTCATTTATTTTTGTTGCGGACTAGAATATACGTGGCGATAAAATTAGAAAGTTTCCGTCTTAGCATTGTACAGATATCTAGCACACAAACATAAGAGAAATAGAAATACCAAGATTTTTACGTGGAAAACCCTGGAAAGGGAAAAAACCACGAGGTCACGCCCAGTTGAAATAATTACACTAGTGTTTGTTTGAAGTACAAGAAACTTATTAGTCCTTAAAATTTAGGACGATCAGTTTACAATGTTTCACCTTCGGATTGAGATCCAATTATAATGTCGGGCAGAGTTCCGATGTCACTTGGAGATCGAGCAGAATTATGGCGTCCTTCGGAGGTCGGGCAGAATTCGGGTATCGTTCGAAAGTTGGACAGAATTCTGGTGTCGTTCGGAAGTCGGACAGAATTCCGGCATGGGAAAGAACTATGGAGTTACTTGGGCTTCAGGTAGAACTCCGGCGTTGTTCAGAAGTCGGGCAGAATTCTGGCGTCGAGCAGAACTCTGGCGTCATTCGGAAGTCGGGCATAATTCTGAAGTCGGGCAGAGCTCTGGCGGTGGTCGAGGAGGAATTCTTCTCTCCTATCCTTCTCTTCTTCTTCCCTTCTTCTTCTCTTCTTCTTGCTTGGGTTCTCTCTCATGAGAAATGAGAGGTCTATTTATACATATTTTGGAGTGGCATAGCTTGTAAATAGAAATGAGCTCACGAGTAAATAGGGATTGGTCGAATGGACGGTCGATATTGAATCCCTTGATCGTGCACTGTTCGTCAGACATTTGAAGGTCTTAATGATGTCAGAATTCGACAATCTTGGGCTCGTTGGATTCGTCTCGTCGAGCCACTCGATTCGATTATAAGAACGTCATATTTGGAAACCGTTTGATAACTCAAATTATGGTTTGAACTTTACAACAACGCTTCGGGTGCTTGATTTGGACTCATTTAGGCTCGGATTGAGTTGAATTTGGTGTTGTTGAGTTCG
>NW_021487704.1:0-225 GCF_001605985.2 Dendrobium catenatum | reverse complement strand
TTCTTCTTCTTCTTCAGAAGCACTGGCATGTGCTTTTTCTTTTTCCTCCTTGAAAATTGCTCTAAAAGAGGCATCATTGTAGTAGATCGGCTCCTCATATTCATCATCAGGATGCACTAAGTTGTATTTCTTTTCCAAAATGTATGTAACTAAGTGTCCTAATGAGATATTCCTTTTTATCTTCTGTTTTGCATGCCCAATTTTTGAAAGCCCATAGAGATGGTC
>NW_021487703.1:0-657 GCF_001605985.2 Dendrobium catenatum | reverse complement strand
CCACGATCGTACGGGACGATCCACTGCGTACAAAATTAAAAACTTGTAGTTTTTGGGTGGTTTTTCTTGTCTTTTGTATATATAGTCCAAATTAGACTGCCACCCAATCATTTTGTCATTTGATCTTCGTTCCTTTTGAGAGAATATCCTAGGAGAGTGTGTAAGAGTGCATTCAAAGGAGGATTCCTACCACTGGAGCGTGAAGGCTTCACTTGGAGTTTAAGATAAGAATCTCTACTTGTGAATTGGGATTACTTCACTCTTTTCTTTCTTGCTTCTAGATTCTTGTGAGAAGATCTGTCAAGGAGATTCAGTTCTCTGCCGACACTTTGAAAGTGTGAAAGGACGAAGGGTTCTCTGCCCACACTAGGAGAGTGTGAAAGGATGAAGGGTTCTCTGCCCACACTAGGAGAATGTGAAAGGACGAAGGGTTCTCTGTCCACACTAGGAGAGTGTGAAAGGATGAAGGGTTCTCCGCACACACTAGGAGAGTGTGAAAGGACGGACGGTTCTCTGCCAACACTAGAGATTGTGTAAAATGATGACGGTTCTCTGCCGCACCGGGTAGTGGTGAAAAGAGTGTTTTGTAAAGGCTTCTCTGCCTTGCTGTGGGTGCAAATGGATAGTCACTATTGGTATTAGTGCAATACTCAGAGG
>NW_021487702.1:0-363 GCF_001605985.2 Dendrobium catenatum | reverse complement strand
GTTCTGAGTGCAATTTTGGTTCCCAGATATTGAAGTTCGTTCACCACCTTAAATCCAAATTTGTTTCCCAGTTTCCATTTTAAATCAGCTCTGACAAATTTTCCAAAGAAAATTTGTGATTTGAAATGATTCAAGCTCTGTCCAGTCCAGCTGAAGTAAACTTTTATTAACTTCATCATAGCTTTCAAATGGGAGGAGGAGGCATTGCCAAACAAAAGCACATCGTCAGCGTATAGTAAATGTGTGATTTTAGGCGCTTTTGGAGTTATTTGAATGCCTAAAAGAGAACCTCTTTGTTTGATAATACTTAAAAGAAGTTGAGAGGGCATAATAAAAAGATAAGGTGACAAAGGGCACCCTTGT
>NW_021487701.1:0-224 GCF_001605985.2 Dendrobium catenatum | reverse complement strand
TGCAAAATTTCTCTTCTTTTGGATGATTGGTTTATACATAGGATTTATCCTGAGAGAATGCATAATAATATGTGGGTCAATTCCAGGCATATCTGCCGAACTCCATGCAAAAATATCTTGATTTGTTCGCAAAAAATCTATATATTGTATCTTTTCTTCATCAGAAAGTAAAGACCCGATCTGCACCGTTCTGAGTGGATCTTCTTCTGATATAGAGACACAAA
>NW_021487700.1:0-278 GCF_001605985.2 Dendrobium catenatum | reverse complement strand
TAAAAAGTAAAGCTTGAGTGTATTTGAAAGTAAAAATGTCTGTCTTTTGGGAAGTTTTAGAAAATGAAAGTGTATGTTTATGTTATAAAATGAAATGTGTAAAAGTGGAGATGTATTTGGAATTGTATGTGTTGAAGGTAAAAATTGTATGTTTTTGGAAAGTGTATGTGTTGAAGTTTGAAATGTGTAGAAATGTGCATTGAATATTGAAGTGTTTGAAAGTACTTTGATAAGGAAAAGTGTAGAGTATAATTTTGGGATAGGAGAAATATGCAAAT
>NW_021487699.1:0-255 GCF_001605985.2 Dendrobium catenatum | reverse complement strand
AGTTGTGTGCTGAGATACGAGATTAATAATTTCCTCCTTGGCCATACAACCCCAAGTCCCGCCCCAAGTCCCGTTGCATATGCACCTACTTCTCCTTAAGTTGTTCATCGTTAATTATATAAGTTATTTATGTGTGCTTAAGTTTAAGTAAACTTTCTTTTTTTGTGTGTGTCATGTTAATTAGTCATTTGATATGTCTTAACTGATCAACCAGTTGGTCAAATCCTTTGACTTTTTTTAAATATGTGTGTTATG
>NW_021487698.1:0-227 GCF_001605985.2 Dendrobium catenatum | reverse complement strand
TTAGAAATTTTTTACTAAAAAGATAGTTTTAAAAACAATAAAAAAAGATGTTCCAAGCATAGTCCTAATCTCAACTCTCAATAACTTCAACAAAGAAAATGTTTAATGCGGGATTACAGAAAAAACAAGTAAAAGCAGTATCTGCAAGTTTTTGTTCTTCCAGCAATTTTAAAAATATTTTAAAGGCATTATACTTACAGGTCTGAATAGCCATTCTCCCCAAGAGT
>NW_021487697.1:0-527 GCF_001605985.2 Dendrobium catenatum | reverse complement strand
TCCTGAGGTCGAGCTTGGAGAAAATTTCAGCTCCCACCAGCTTGTCTAGCATATCTTCCAGCCGAGGCACAGGGAACCGATACTTAGTTGTAATTTTGTTGATAGCCCGGCTATCAATACATAGTCGCCAAGTCTTGTCTTTCTTTGGCACTAGTAGAGCTGGAACTGCGCATGGACTTAAACTTGGTTGTATCAACTTCTTTGTCAGCAATTCATCGACAATGTCTCTTAATGCCATATGCTCTTGTGGACTCATCTTGTAGTGGGGCAGATTAGGAAGTATGGCGCCTGGTTGAAAATCAATTTGATGTTGAATTTCTCGGAGAGGCGGTAGTTCACTCGGCAGCTCAGGCGGCCAAATCTCAGTAAATTGTTGGAGTATCGGTTGGACAGTGGATGGAACATTGGGTGAAACTCGACCGGTTTCAGCAACTTCAGCTATAAGTTCAAACATCAATGAATTCTCCTGCCATGAGTGTAGGAGACTAGCCCCGGATACAACGAACATGGTGGCTTGTTCATTGTTG
>NW_021487696.1:0-237 GCF_001605985.2 Dendrobium catenatum | reverse complement strand
CCCACTACGTGGGGTCGGCTACATGAATAATTTATCTCCATTGTGTTCCGTTAAGGGTCTGATTCTCATTTAACTCTAATAAAAGAAATGTCATTTCTAATATTTTTTAACCAAGTCATTTTATGTCTACCTCTATCTTTCTTAACATAAACTAAATCCAATACATCTACTCTCCTAATCGGGTTATTGGAAGGCCTCCATTTTATATGACCAAACCATCTAAGGCTACTCTTTCTA
>NW_021487695.1:0-250 GCF_001605985.2 Dendrobium catenatum | reverse complement strand
TTGTAAGGCGCCATAATATTGATTGGAGATACTCGACGATCTATTACCCTCAGGCGAATGGATTGGCCGAGGCCTTCAACAAAACCTTGGTGCAAATTTTTAAAAAGACCCTTGATGATAACAAACGACAGTGGGATGAGCGGTTGGTGGAAGCTTTGTAGGCTTATCGTACCACTTATAAAATCCCGACCCAATCCACCCCATTTGCACTAATGTATGGATCTGAGGCTGTTTTACCCTTGGAAATACA
>NW_021487694.1:0-1132 GCF_001605985.2 Dendrobium catenatum | reverse complement strand
TGTGACATAGAAATTTAAATTTTTCTATTAAAGCCTTTCTTAAGTTCAAACATATCTAAATAATTTTTCACATGTGCTAAACATCTCTAAGAAAAACTCATATAAATTCAAACTTTTGATGAATCATATTTAATGAATAATTAAAAAAATACTCCAAAGAGTATTTCTAAAACTACCTTTTAATGATTTGAAATTTAATTTCAAAACCATCATGTTTTTGTTGTTCTCCTCAAGTCAAATTAATAGTGATTTGGGTAAGTGTTCTACTAGAGTTTTTTTTTTTAAGTGTTCTAGTAGAGTTGAAAGAACAAGGGTAGTTAACTAGGTCTTTAGGAATAAACCATGGTGATTAGCTAACTATTTCTTTCTATTTCATCCACCTTGGCCCACCACCTGGCTTGTGCTCACTAGGCAAGCTATCTTGAAGCATTCAGTGTTATAGGCATGTCTTGGATTAGTTCGGTCTGACCATGTTAAAAAAATTATAAGGGTACTTTATTTTAGAGTCATTAGGTTAGCTAAATTGGATAACCCCGGAAAACAATAGGATTAGTTTGCCATGATTGAATATATAGTCTAATAATACATGAATCAAAAGAGTTTAATCTTACTTTCATTAAAAGTTTGCTCAATGGAAACCCTCTTTTAGAAACTTGGGTCAAGTCATGCATTTATCCCAACTGTGCCTAAAGGTTGAGTTATTAAGGGTGGGTCTTTGGCCACCCAATATATAATGTAAAGGGGTTTAAGGGGCCTTAGTTTGACTTATGTCACTTGAATTTAGAATTGGAGACTTTAGGTTTTGTTTGGTCTACTTAGGTTGGCTTGATCAACTAGGCTTGACTAGGCATTAACATTGGGGAAAATGATTCCAAATGTTATTTTGAACTTGTTGGAAATATTTTTTGGGTCTTACTAAAGTAAATATATATAGACATTGATCTAAAGTTCATTTTGGCCAATTTAGGGTTCAAAGGGGTTCTGGTCAAGCATATCCCACAAATGGGTCAAACAAGTTTATGTCAGCATGATATAATATTTGGAAGGATTTAGATGTTTTGGTCTGCTTAAGAATAGGTTATGTACATTATTTTAGATTTATAGTTTAATGGGTTTATAATGGTCTAAGTGA
>NW_021487693.1:0-512 GCF_001605985.2 Dendrobium catenatum | reverse complement strand
AATCGTCCTGGACGATCCTGAGAGGAAAATCCAAATGAAAGAGGAACAGTAAGGGAACGAGGTCTCACAGACACAGCCGAGGACGTTTCAATTCCTCCATAGGGCGTGGTCGTAACTCCGGTTTCAATCGTTCTCCACGCACACCCCGCTTCGATGGACAGTGCCAAATCTGTGGTAAAACCGGACACTCAGCTGTTACTTGCTGGCACAGAGGAAATTTTAAGTACAACTCCCCTATTTCCTCCACTGATGTAGCTCTGTTGGCAAACAATTTGAATTCGGATACTACCTCGTGGTACCTGGATAGCGGTGCTACCGCTCATCTTTCTCCAGAATTGCTACCTTTTCAACAACCATATACTAGTAAAGATCACGTGCTGGTTGGAAATGGCAACTCTGTTCCCATTTAACATCTCGGTGACTGCTTACTCCCTACTCCTACACGTAAGCTCCTACTTAAACCACTTCTTCATGCTCCTAATCTCACTCATAAACTTCTTTCCATTTCCAAA
>NW_021487692.1:0-283 GCF_001605985.2 Dendrobium catenatum | reverse complement strand
TTAGTACAACAAATAAAATTTGTATATAAAAAAACTGTTTTAAGATCAGTAAGAAAGCCGTCCCAAATAAAACTTAAGAATCTATTTGAGAGCATCTCAACAGAAACCCCAATTTCCACTCCAAAATGCAATCATTCTTCTCCAATTGAATGTCATTTCTTCCTCTTCAGGCGCTTTCGACGAAGGTAACCATCTTTGTCGTGCTTTCCTCCTCTTTCGCGCGTTCTTCACCAAATTCCGCATCGAATTTTTTTGGGGTAGGTGAACAGTCAGACGCCAGAAT
>NW_021487691.1:0-310 GCF_001605985.2 Dendrobium catenatum | reverse complement strand
ATATTTATGCACCTAGATTAATTTGAAAACTTTGATTGATGACTTTGGAAAGAATACAATTACTTTTGACAAATGTACAAATGTACAAAAATCAAAAGAAATGCACAATGGTTCGTAATATGAAAAAGAGGCACAAAATAAGACCAATAAATGCAAATTTGCACAAAAGTGTGTCACAAATGTGAAAAAGATACGCAAAGTTCCACTTGTGGTAGTTATTTCTTTCCATACTCTTTTAATCTTCTCATTCAAATTGATCTTGTGTTCATTCAAGTATATTGAATTTTGAAATATACAATTTTTCTTTTCA
>NW_021487690.1:0-238 GCF_001605985.2 Dendrobium catenatum | reverse complement strand
TTGGATACTTTGCTCATTTAAAAATAATGATGCGGTTAATGAAGTCTTAAACGGTGGACCATGGTATGTAAATGGGTATATTGTTGGTATGGATCGTTGATCTCCTGCATTTGATCCATATTCATTTAAAGGAATCTCAGCCTCGGTGTGGATCAGACTACCGTGCCTACCTCTATACTGCTGGGATGAAGACAGTCTTGTAAGTATTGCTTCTCGATTTGGCACACCTCTATACTTG
>NW_021487689.1:0-264 GCF_001605985.2 Dendrobium catenatum | reverse complement strand
TATATATATATATAGTTTAAAATTTTGAAAATACATCTAAATGAATAAATATCAAATCCTCCTTAAATTTTAGATGTTATAATGCTTTTTGCTAATGTTAAAATTTGTAAAATGCAAAATACAAATTAGCTTTAAAAAATTGTTATATAAATATTTGTACGGTAATTCTGAATTTGACGTCTCCTTCCCTCACTGCCCAGTCAATTAGTTGTTTTGTCAATTGTAACCCTTCCATTTAAAGATCAAATTTTATGAAAGTTATAA
>NW_021487687.1:0-235 GCF_001605985.2 Dendrobium catenatum | reverse complement strand
GAATGTAATCCACTCTGCTTCATAGCTTAGATCATTCATATAGTATGATCTATGGATTTTACTATCCAATAAGGTATGTACGAAATATCTAATCAGGAACATGCAACCAAAGGTCAAATCATACAATACGAAAAGTTATCATCTAGTACAATTAGTGTAAAATTTATCATCTCGAAGAATCAGTTGTACGACCACTAGCTAAATGGATTGTCCCATATGAATATGTGTTCATACA
>NW_021487686.1:0-215 GCF_001605985.2 Dendrobium catenatum | reverse complement strand
TATTCCAAAATATCCCTCTAAAATTAAAAAAAAAAATTTTTGAGGGGGGGCCTCCCCTCAACTCAATGAGGATCCGCCCCTGTTGATTCGCTAAGGACTTGTAATTCCTTTTTCATATTAACATGTAGGCCTCATATATGAGTTTTATCCAAAAAAAAAAAAAGTAAATTCACATCATTTATTTTTTATAAGGTACGTTGCTCGTAGATAAATAT
>NW_021487685.1:0-297 GCF_001605985.2 Dendrobium catenatum | reverse complement strand
ATAGAGCCTTTTTCAGTTTGCACACCTTGTTACCTTCAGATTTTTCTTTAAAGCCTGGTGGTATTTCCATAAATATCTCTTCATCTAAGTCCCCATGTAGGAATGCATTTTTCACATCCAGTTGTTCCAGGTGCCAATTGTACTTGGCTGCTAGTGAGAGTAGTATTCGGACAGTATTCATTTTGGCCACAGGTATAAACGTTTCTTGGTAATCAATGCCATACGTTTGAGTAAACCCTTGTGCCACTAGTCTTGCCTTATATATCTCTCCAGTGTGCCATCAGCTTTGTATTTTAC
>NW_021487684.1:0-318 GCF_001605985.2 Dendrobium catenatum | reverse complement strand
CTGAATCAATTTCCCTCCAATTCAAATTCAAACCGGCCACATTACCAGCAGGCTTCTTCCTGCTGTCACGCCGTCAAGGAGGTTTCCACACCCGCTGCCTCAAGTTCCTGGACGTGCTACCCTGCTGGCTGAAATTCCTGCAAAGGAAAATCAGCAGTTTCACTACTAAGAACCCTCCGGGTGCTGTCCAAAGCCTTCCTATGGCTGCTGTTCAGATTTTCTAAGTTATAGGGTTGCTGTCCAGAGAAATTTCAGCGGTAGAAACAGCTGTTATGCAGATAAAAAGTCCTCCAACTGCCGCACAATTCTCCAAACAGA
>NW_021487683.1:0-285 GCF_001605985.2 Dendrobium catenatum | reverse complement strand
TGAATCCATGTCACTAACCCTTTAGACATACATACGAGTGTAAACAAGGTGTGTCGATGGGTTTTCAATTTGTAAAAAGAAGGAAGCAAATATTAACTAAATGCAGGAGTTGCTATAAGAATTTAAGGTTGAGAAGAATAGCTTACCATGTTAATTTAGAAGCCCTATGCTTTTCTAAGTTTTAAGAAAACTTACCTGATCACCGGAGCCAGTCAACGGTGACCGGCCGTAGCACCCCGTTTAGAAGGGACGGGGCGACTGAAGCTCCTTGACTCAGCCCCCAAT
>NW_021487682.1:0-505 GCF_001605985.2 Dendrobium catenatum | reverse complement strand
GAAGAAAAATAATAAGGCTCCCGTTTCAGAGCCGCCACGTTCCACCAGAGCTCAAGCTACTTCCAAATGTACTAATGATTAAAACACTTATTTGGAATGTGAGAGGGATTGGTGGTCTTGAATCTAAAAATCATGTTAGAAATTTAAAACGTATTCACAATATTCAATTTTTGGTCCTTCTAGAACCTTTTATTTATGTTGACAAGTTGGTTACTACTGCTTCTAATTTGGGTTTTAAAAATAGTTTTGCTAATTGCTATAACAAGATTTGGATGATGTGGCACAACCATCAAAATGTTAATGTTATTTCTTATTTTCAGCTAGTTATTCATGCTCACATATCCTTTGATAGCTTTGATTGTCATGTGTGTTTTGTTTATGCTGCATCTACTAGATTGGGGAGATCTCCCTTATGGGAGAGTCTTGCGGATTTTGCTCAAAACATCACGGGGCCGTGGGCTGTAGGTAGTGATTTTAATATTATTTCTCATGCTGATGAAAGAAG
>NW_021487681.1:0-362 GCF_001605985.2 Dendrobium catenatum | reverse complement strand
GATGCGGTTAAGAGTGAGGTATGGTCTTCTTCTTCTTATATTTATAGGCATTTAGATGATTTAAATGCTAAGCAATCTGAGCTAATGGTTAAACTACAAGAAGACCCTACCAATGTAGTTCTTAATCACTCATTCAAAGTGTGCACTGTGGATATAGCAAACTTCAATTCTATGCTAGCCTCTTGGATTATTCAGAGGGCTAAAGTCAATTGGATAAGACAGGGGGAGGATGATTTAAAGTTTCTTTTTGCTAAAATTAGAATTAGAAGAGGTAGTTCTAAATCAGTGTTTAACTTATTGGCCAATTCCCCATCTTCTTCTAGAACTGATGTGGTAAGCTCATTAATTCATTATTTTCAAGG
>NW_021487680.1:0-692 GCF_001605985.2 Dendrobium catenatum | reverse complement strand
TTCATGTCATTATTGTTTGACAAGTTTTATGCTGGCTATCGACTACCTAACGCAACCCTCCACTTTTCTCATTCAGGACTTGGAACATGGCAACAACAGTGTTAAGAACAATTCTTAGAGTACTATATACATCAATCTTAACATGATTTTACAAAGCATTGATTTATTTGCAATACAACGGAACTTTATGTAACACAATACAATATAACAATGCTTAATATTACCATGGTCAACCACCTTTAGGCAAACCTTTAAAGTAGTGACCTGTAACCTATGTAAGAATTGAGAGAAAGAAGAAATACTTAAGAAAAGCTAATACAAACCTGTATTAAAGGTGTAAAAATATTATAATATTAATCATTCGAAAAATCTCAAAAGATAAAGAAGTTCCAAAATGCTCCTCACCACCTTTTATTTATAGGATTCTGAGGGTTACAGGAAATGAATTATTTAATAAAAGTACAACAACAACAACAACATCAAGCCTTTATCCCACTACGTGGGGTCGGCTATATGAATCCTTTTTCACAATTGTGTCCTATTAAAAGTCAAATTCTCATTTAAATCTAATAAAGAAATGTCATTCCTAATATTTTCTAACAAAGTCTTTTTAGGTATACCCCTACCTTTCTTAACATAAGTCAAATCTAATAACTCTACTCTCCTAACTGGGTCATCGGAAGGCCGCCGTT
>NW_021487679.1:0-2290 GCF_001605985.2 Dendrobium catenatum | reverse complement strand
AGGGAGTGATTTGCACCTAAGTGAATTGATGTAGTCATAATTTTGAATTTTTATTTAGTCATGGATATTGTATTTATTTTATGCCTTTAGATTTCATTATTTTATTAAGATTGTTCTGGTCAATATCATTATATTTATTAGCAATTTGATATTTAATCTATCTATAAATATGATAATTCATAATAATAAAGAGTAAGACAATAGTTCATGGCTTGAATTAAATTTTTGTTATGAATGTGAACATTTTTTCACACGTATTTTGAATTTTGATCATTGATCAAGTGTGAAACTTCAAACAATCCGCCAAAACTATCCGCATGATTTCATCTCCTTTATACAGGCATGAAATCTTGTTTATCTTGTTATTTTTCTTAATATCTTACATCTTTTTCTATTACTTTTATAATTTTCAAGATTTTCATGCATTCAAAAAGAATTATGATAATACTTCGGACATCCAACAAAAGTTTAGGCATTTGACCTGTACGAAAATAACTATTGTGGTTCAGAATTTATAAAAACTTCTTCTCCATCAATCCTTGTTTTAGTACGATATAGAGAATTACTTGTTTGCAATTCCTTCTTGCCATAATTTGAGCCATGTCACCTTCAATCTATTTTCTTTTCTTTTTTTTCTTTTTCCACATTAAACTGCTTATCAATTTATAGATTGCATCCTATGGCTTATATTTAATACAGCCCAAATACATTTAGGCTATATTATACATGCCCAAATCATTTAATCTATTTTCTTTCTATAATCTTTTGCATGTTCGAGCCCAAAAATCTCTATAATATGATAATTTCACACACTATTCCTTCTAGTTGTATCACACATTCATCTTAACATTCTCATCTCTAATATAATAATGATACCTACAACCTTATAATTAATAAAAGTAAATGTTATTTATTTATAATGCACAATTTGCAAGAATATATTCACAAATTGAAGTTGAAATATAGCATATTCATCCTTCTAAATAACAAAAGGCTTACAAGGATTGCATCATTGATAATGAATAAGTTTCAAAAGATATTAGGAAGCAGAATGTATCAGTATAGAAAACAAACCATTCTCTGAATAATCCATCTGAGCATAAGTAAGGTTTTTAATACTTTTCTTACGCAACAGTTTGCTTGACCATCCACATAACTCAATTAGAAGAATTGCTTTATCTGTTGATTTCAAAAAAAATTTAATTTCGTTCTGAGTGTACAGGGGCTTCAAAGGAACCTCTTCAGATTTAAGTGACACATAACTTTACTTGCACAGACAAGATCTCTTTCTAGCACAACTCCCATGATACATTGAAATGAATTGGATTGGCTGATAAAAAATACAAGTTTATTTCATCATAGTAGCACCAAGCACATCCTGCTAGCATTTTTGGCATGAATTTTGTGAACAACCATTAATCTTAAAATGGACCAAGTTCCTGTTCGGTTAGCAACCAATTTTCCAAGCTTGCTTCTATCAGATATAGTGCTCTCGCCAGACGCCTAGGGATAAATCAAGCATTATTAGTCAATCATGATAAATAATAGTCGTGGACACCATTAGTTCTTAAATTATGGGTAAACTATGAATTATTGTGCCAGGTGTTACAAAGCTATTATATATCTTAAAAGGGTAAAGATGCTTCATATATAAAAGAAAGTGATGAACCAACTTAGGGCCACCTTAACCAAGAAGAAATTGAAAGAACTATAAAGGGTGTCTATACAATTCTTCATTACAATCAAGTACGATCTATGTAAGATGCAACATATTGAAACTGATGCAATCAAGGACTTCAACTTGTAATGGTAAATAATGGCGAACATAAAGCGAAAATAGCAAACGTACACGAATTATGCGATGCACTCCTGCCTAATTCGAATCGAGGCCAAAAACACATAAGAAATATTAAGTAAGTGAGAGTAGTTAATAAGAGGAATAATAAAGCTAATTTCAAATGAACTAAATATTGTGCAAATATCAAAAAACAATTTGGAGGTATGGAATTGAATCGTCTGGTGTTGGGAGTAGGATGGATCTTTGTGTTTACACTCGACAGCAACATCAAGCAAATAAATGACAACAATATGCCTTTACCCACTATATAGGGTCAGCTACATGAATTCGGTTTCTCTATTATGTCCTATTAAGAGTCAAATTTTCAATTAAATCTAATAAAAAAGTCAGTTTTTAATGCTTTCTAAAAGGTCCCATCATGCAAATAAATGAATTCTAATCAAACCTTTTTCTTTATTTGTGGCCCTATATGGCTTGTAATTGCAATTCATC
>NW_021487678.1:0-224 GCF_001605985.2 Dendrobium catenatum | reverse complement strand
TCATTTATTTGGGTTTAAGTTTTAATCATCCATTTTTCTATCCCTACTATCCAAAGATGAGTTCCCTGTTGTCCAAAAATTTGTGCAAGTCCTTGTATTTTTCAGACAAAATTTTGGTAGCCTCCCAGCGTCTCTCCCGTTTAGGAAAAAAACCAAGAGGCAACCTACTCGCAACTTCAAAAAAGATGTGCATAGTTGGTGTTTGTGAGACACCGTGGCTGTAG
>NW_021487677.1:0-262 GCF_001605985.2 Dendrobium catenatum | reverse complement strand
TTATTGTTTCTGCACCGTATTGACTGCTGCATGGATTTACTGTTAGAATAGATTTAGATTTATCGTACTGCTTTCCTCGTTTGATTTCATTGAAGAGATAGTATTGACTAGGCCGCATTGATTTGATTTGATAACGATTGATTTAACGGATTGATTGAGTTCCTATTGTGTGCGGATTTCTTCGAGATTTACATGGATTTATTGAACTGATTTATCGATTCGCCCGCCGCTGCATTGACTGGTTTTATTGACTATGGATTTC
>NW_021487676.1:0-242 GCF_001605985.2 Dendrobium catenatum | reverse complement strand
GATCGGAAGAACCAACGAGAGCTCGTTGGCTGAGAAGAACCGAAAGTTACGACATTCTGTGCGGAACCAACAACGGGAGCTTGCGGGCAGTGAAAGTGAATTTCTCCCCTCCTGCGGCTTCTTGGGCTCCTTGGTCGCTGTTCGACTTTGCTTCAGCCACGACATTCCAATCCAGTCGGATCGGAGGCTACATATTTTGATCGGAAGCAAGAGGTGGAGCTCCTTTCTCCGGCTCCTTTGTG
>NW_021487675.1:0-377 GCF_001605985.2 Dendrobium catenatum | reverse complement strand
GTAGACGTCCAGTGAAGTCCGATAACCGGTAGAAGTCTGGCGCCGGGTAGAAACTTGGCGAAGAGTGAAGGTTCGACGTCGGGTAGAAGTCCGACGTCTGTTGGTGGCCAAGGAGAACTCCGGCTTCACTTGGGCGGAGTTTCGGCGTCAGGAGGGAACTCTACTGTAAATTGGGAAGAATTTCCGCATCCTATGGAAGTTAGCCAGAATTCTGGCGTTCTCCCGAAAATCCGGCATAGTTCCGGCGTCTTCAGGCAGCAGGAAGAGCTCCGGCGGTGGTCGAGGAGGTGATGAATCTCATTTTCCCCTTTCTCCTCTTCTTCTTCTCTCTCTTCACTTAAGTCCCCTTGGTGTAGAATGAGGGCTCTATTTACAGT
>NW_021487674.1:0-419 GCF_001605985.2 Dendrobium catenatum | reverse complement strand
AGAGGGACCAACGGAGGGAAAGGTAGTCAAAACTACCAATGCAATAAAATTTGTACCGCTATTAAAGATGGAAAGAGAGATTTTCCCCAGTGGAGTCGCCATTTTTGTTTTGATTAAAAAAATATCATTTAAGTATATATAGTTTTGAAAAATATTTAATTATCTTTGGGGATATTTAATTTTTAAAATTTTGAAATTGAACGTGTCATTATGAACACTATATCTCCTCGAAGGGCAAACATATAGTTCTCTAATGGGTTCTAATTAAAAAATTTAAATTCATCCTGATTATCGTAGTCAGACTCAGGAAAGAATCATATATGACCCCGGAGGGTCAAAATTAAATTCAATCGAATGTCTGACTATATTAACCTGGATAGACAAATCATTAATTTCATAATCAAAATCATAATAGTGAT
>NW_021487673.1:0-556 GCF_001605985.2 Dendrobium catenatum | reverse complement strand
TATAATTGTGTGCTATGAAAAGGGAGTTATAAGGGGTTAGGATCCTGTGAGTTCCTATCTGTGTTAGGGAAATCTGAAATGAGCTCTGAAATCTGAAAACAAGTTCTGTTCCGGATCCGATGATAAGTTCTGTTCTAGTGCTATAAGCACATTTATTCTAGTGCCATGAGCACAAAGGGAGACATAAGGGGCCAAAATCCGAGAGATTCTATCAGTGTCTAGGAAGGGAGGCATAAGGGGCTAGAATCCGTTGAGATTCTATCAGAGTCAGGGAATCTGTTCTTACTTTTGATATGTTCTGATACCATTTTGATATGATTTCTGATCTGTCCGATTCTGTTTTGTTCTGATTTGATCTGATCAGTACGATTCTGTTCTGATTTGATCTGATATGTATGATTCTGTTCTGATTAATTTCTGAAATTATGATTTCTGTTCTGTTCTGATTCTGATTCAATATACGATTCTGTTGATCTGATTTCTGTACGGATTTTTGTCTGATGTGTTTGATGTAGATTTTGAGGATTTTGATTGGAGATTTGATGTCTTGCTGAGC
>NW_021487672.1:0-1411 GCF_001605985.2 Dendrobium catenatum | reverse complement strand
TCTTGCACTCAAAGGAATAACAAAATCATTTGAGCCACTACTAAATCATGAAGGATGTTAATTTCATAAACAACTTGAGAAAGCTTGGGAACATTTTAACCTCATATCGACGAGTGATAATGGGTATCTTACTTCAAGAACTATATATGTTAATCAACATAGAGATACTTATATTGATTTCAAGGTTAATGGGTGCGCATAACTAGCATTTTATAGTAGCAAATATTTTAGTGCTAATACATTTATTCTATTTCATACTTTCCTAAATCTTTCCAATACTATCTTAGAAAGTTCGATGTCGAAGTGAGGTTATATTCGAACTTGATAAGTAGGTCCATACAAGATGAACGAAATATGAAAATTGCTATTGAATCAATTTGCCAAGCTATAGTTATATAATCATTTAATGCAAGCAACTTATGTTGCAATAATAAAAAAAAATGATTTTATAGCTTTAGTGATATATAGCAATATCACTCATAATCATATAAGTAATCAGCTATGGACCACAAGACACCCTTAGCATATGTTCAATAGTCTCATATGATTACAAAATCAATGTTTTATGAGCATGATACGCCATGCCATCATTCTTTTTCTTTAAACAAATTTTGTTGAAAATAAGTATCTCAGTTCTCACAAAACATTTTCAAGATATTATGATAACACCTCCAAGATGATGCATGAATCCTTAAAAGATACATGAAATTTTAATCGTCAAGTTAATTTATGGCATGAGGCTGATTACAATGATTTGTGTTCCCATCAATACATCTTAAGATACGAGTATGGTGGAGATGCATTAAGAAGAGGAAAGAAAGAAGATAACAGAAGATTCATAGCAACCAATACAATTCTCCTACGAACACTAGCACGATCTTCTAATGCCTATTGAACAAACATTCCTTACAAGCTATGTAAAGAATATCTTCTATGTGCTACAAATGAAACCTAAATAAGAACAACGCCACCGGATCCGCAACATGTTTGCAAGCGGACAGAAGGCGTTCGTAGGCCCTTAAATGAAATTTTGTGCATTTTTCTAAATAAAATCATTTGATTAAATGGATCATATTTAAATATTTTAAAATGCCCTTTATATGATCCTCTAAATTATATATATCCCCCTGCATGTGCTCCGACAGAACTATCAAAGTTACAAACTCAAATCGTCGAGAATACTGCGCAGGGTCAAATGCTACCAACCCGCATGTGCTCCAATCGTCACATCTAAGTCTCAAATCCAACGATTCGAGAATGCTGCGCGGGTCTAATATTCAAGTTTCATCCTCCTCTTCAAAAGGACTGGAGTTGACACGATTTGAATTATAAAATGCCTTCCAAGATTCTATAAAATACAAATGATTTCAAATTTCACCCCGATGATGGCCGTGTTGAAATGAAATCTTAA
>NW_021487671.1:0-254 GCF_001605985.2 Dendrobium catenatum | reverse complement strand
TCAAGGTCTTCTTAGGTCAAGGCAGTAGCAAAAGATTGTTCAAAACATTGAATAAGAGCTCTTAAACAGAAGAGCTTCAAGGGAGCTCATTAATAGCAAGTTGTCGACTATATCGTCCAGGATAATATGGATATCGTCCTGCCCGATCAGTATAAATCCCATGAGATCGACCAGAGCGTCATCCTGAATACAAACTGGATGATTAAAAATTGGCTTGATCGTTCAGGATGATCACACGATCATCCAGGCCGATC
>NW_021487670.1:0-2327 GCF_001605985.2 Dendrobium catenatum | reverse complement strand
TCAATACTTAGGTTGTTAAGCCTAAGTTGATGTCCAAGGCTACCAGAGGGGGGGTGAATTGGTAGTTTAAAAAAACTAAGTTAAAAATTAAGACCCCCCCTTTTTTTTAAAAAAAAAAATTATGAACTGAAATAAGAATCTCTTTTAAAATTTTGTAGAAAATGCTTCTTCAACCACAGATTTTTTAAACTGAAATAAAAAAGTGCGGAAAATGTTTAAAAAACAGTAAAAGTAAATTTGAACACCAGATTTTATCAGTGGTTCGGTCTATAACCAGACTACAGTCAACTCCCCAGAGGCACCCTCTGAGGTTATTGGCACTAACCACCAAAGTGATTTCCTATTGCACCCACAGCAAGGTGGAGAAAGCCTTTACAACACACTCTTTTTCACACTCCCCGGTGAGGCAGCAGAACCGTCCGTCCTTTTACACAAAGCCCCCAGTGGTTGGCAGAGAAACCGTCCGTCCTTTCACACACTCCAAGCCTGTAGAAGAGAACCTTCATCCTTTCACCACTCTCTTCCTAGTGTAGGCAGAGAAACCCTTCGCGCCTGTTTCACACTCTCCAAGTTAGGCAGAGAACCCTTCATCCTTTTCACCAACCTTCTCCTAGTGTGGGCAGAGAACCCTTCCGGCTGTTTACACTCTCCGAAGTGTAGCCGCAGAGAACCCTTCGCCTTTCACACTCTCTTAGTGTTCGGGCCGCAGAGAACCAGATTTCTCCTTGACAGATCTTCTCACAAGGAATCTAGAACGGAGAAAGGAAAAGAGTGAAGTAATTCCAACATTCACAAGTAGAGACTCTTACCTTTTAAACTCCAAGTGAAGCCTTTCTCGTCCAGTGTAGCGAATCCTCCCTTCGAATCTCTCTTCCACTCTCTTCCTTGGCTTATCCTCTCAAGAGCACCGAAGATCCAAATGAACAATAAGATTTGGGGGTGGCAGCTAATTTGGACATCTTATACCAAAGACAAGAAAAACTGGCCCAAAAACTGAAGTATTCAATTCTGTACGCACGTGGATCATCCTGTACGATCGTGGATTATCCTGGCCGATTTACTTAAACGGATCTGAACACGACCCTATTTGATATGGTGCTACGAAATGTCTTCGCGTACTGGGTGATCGTTCCTGTACGAAAAACTAGGTTCGATCCAGTACGAACGGTTATTACAAGGGTCGATTCATAGAAACTGCTGAAAACTGTCTTACCCGTCGGTAATCGTTTCTGGACGAAAATTTATTCGTCTGGATGAAATTTTAAAGACTGACTCGTCCTGTACGATATTGTTTATTTCATCTGGATGAAAATTTTACAGAGACTGATTGGTCCTGTAACGATATTTATTTTCGTATGCGACGAAATTTACAGAGGATGATCGTCCTGTACGATATCTTTAATTATTGTCTGGACGAAAAATTTTTACAAGGACTGATCGTCCTGTACGAATATTTTATTATCGTCTGGACTAAAAATTTTACACACAAATAGGAGATAACTGTCTGATCGTCCAGTACCCGAACGAAAATCGTCCTGTCGATCAAATGGCAAATTTACATATTGATCTCCTATTTATTGTGTTGCATGTTTTTATTCACTCAAGTACAAATCATCTCCCTTTTAATCTTGATTTCTAAGCAAAGTGCAGCTTCAAAACATTTCAAAGGTATCTCATTGCTGATTTTAATTTGGAAGTTTTCGACTAGTCTGGAGTTCTTTTCCCTGAAATGTAGTACACACAAGAGCAAATATAATTCTTCCAAAAAATGTTAGAGAGTAACTACACATCCTTGAACAATATTGTTTGTTGGAATCATCAAAACTTCATAAGTTGCAAAAATGTAATGCATGTAAATAGCAACTATCTTAACAATCAATTATTGTGCATCGTCCTGGACGATACACCTAATCGGCCCGGATGATCTGCTTTTTCAATGGTCTTCCAAATTGACTCCTCGGGACGATCGCCTGTGTCTAATCGGCCTGGCTGATATCTGATCGGCTCGGACGATCGGATCGCCTTTTTGACCAATCGGCATGTACGTAATTATTGGACCATATCGGCCTAGACGTTTATGCTATTAGCCAGGATGATATGGTCGCTTTTTTAAATTCAGGCCGTTCCAACCATGTTTCTTCACTCTTCATCCCTTCTCGTCTTGTGTTTTTCCTTAATCCTCTCCATGGCTGGTGGGAAACGCGTCCGACAAACTTCTGGGAGTTCTTCGAGGGCAAGAGTTGACCCTCGTTTCAGGGAAGCAGAAGATGAAGCCGCTTACCATCGTTATAAAGAATGTGGGATAACTGTCTCAAGAATCATCAATC
>NW_021487669.1:0-933 GCF_001605985.2 Dendrobium catenatum | reverse complement strand
TAACTTAGGTTTAACAACCTAATTACTAGACTCAACACTAACATTTCAGGTGAATCAAACTCTCAAACATGAAGACTTCAAATAAAATTCAGCAAGAAATTCTTTTGAATTTTGAAGTTTAAAAATGTCATTTTAATTGAGAGGGAGTGATTGTAATTGAGTGAATAAAAATATACACACACACACACATAAGAAGATCATATAAATTTTATACTGATCGTACTGGACGATATCAGTTCGTACGGGACGATCAGATAGTTATCTCCTATTAAGATCACGTGGAATGAATAAAAACTGGATAGAAAAATTTTCTAAGTCCTATTCGTCCGGGACGAAATTAAATATCGTTCGGGACGATTTGCTCTCTGTAAGAATTTTGTCCAGACAAAATTAATTATCGTACAGGACGATTTTCTCTCTATAAGAATGTCGTCCAGACGAAATTAATTATCGTACAGGATGATTTGCTCTCTGTAAGAATTTCGTCCAGACGAAATTAATTATCGTATAGGACAATTTTCTCTCTGTAAGATTGTTGTCCAGACGAAATTAATTATCGTACAGGATGATTTGCTCTCTGTAAGAATTTCGTCCAGACGAACCTATTTTCGTCTAGACGATATAACCAACTTAAGATAGTTTTTCTATATTCGTTCTGCAGTTTTTGGAACCAAGCTTATTATAACCGTTCGTACCGGACATACTTGGTTTGTACGGGATGATCAGCTTGTACAAAATCATTTCGTACATATATATAAACAGGTTCGTTTCAAGGCTTTTAAGTAAAATCGTCCGGGACAATTTTCGATCGTACGGGACGATCTTGTACATGATAACTTGAAATCTGCCATTTTTAGATGATTTTTCTTGTCACTTCTATAAATAGGCTATTCTAAACTGCAAATAATACTTTTTGGTCATTGATCTTCGTGC
>NW_021487668.1:0-230 GCF_001605985.2 Dendrobium catenatum | reverse complement strand
TTCTTGGCTTGCGTTTTCTCATAGCTGCTGCACCATTGTATAGGGAGGAGTCTCCCACTGATGTGGGTGCTTCTATGGCTAACTTGACTGTGTGCGCCGAAATTATGCATGAATCTAGTAAGGCGGTGGATGGTCTCAACTTAGATGTTTATGCCACTAACAAGTAACAAGGCTATATTTAATGAGTCATCTACTTCACTTGTTTCTTCATTAGCTTCATTAGGGCCAGC
>NW_021487667.1:0-1273 GCF_001605985.2 Dendrobium catenatum | reverse complement strand
AAAACCTTCCTAACATTATTCCTAAAACAAATTTAAATTTTCATGAAACCCTAATTTTAAAATCCTCAAAAATTTTGAAAGAAAACTAGAGTTAGGGTTTCAATCATGCTTTTACAATAATCCCCTATCATTCTTCTATGAAAACCCTAACATTTAAGCAAATCCTAATTTTTAAATATAAAAAAATCTAAAGAAAACTTGAGTTTCTTTGCAAGAGAAACCTACCTTCTTCCTTAGCCTTTCCCCTATGATTTCCCCCCAAAACCTCGCAGAAAAAGTCACTGTCGCTGCCGGTTTCTGCTAGAAGCCGACGCCCTCTCCCTCCACTCGCATGCCGCCGAACGAATGAGCCAATGGATCGAATTTTTCGGTCCCTTAGGCGGATGACACTTTCGGGAAAGAGTTTAAATGTCAAATTACACATGTGCCCCTTCTCCAAATATTTTCCTTAAGGCTCATGAGGGTAGTTTGAGCAAAAAGGCTAAATTTTAATTAAACTAACTTCGACGATTTTTAGTTTTTTTTTAAATCACGCAAAATTAGGTATAGGTTCTTCATACCGTTTTGATCGAAATTTCTCGTATAATTTAATAAAATTATTTTTGTCGAATTCTGACAACCTCAAAATTTCTCCTAACTTTGTCATGGCGCATCCGATCGATAGTTTTTGGGTTTTACAAGAGCATATTCCTAGGGAAGAGCCGAATAGAGGGTACGGGGAGAGGCTTGAGGAGGTAGGGCAAAAACGAAAGGGTGTTGAATTTGAGAAGGGGAGGATTTTGAAAGGGAAAGAGGAAAAATTATGATTGAAGAGAGACTGAATTTGAAAGGAGGGGTTTTATTATGGTCCAAGGGATGTTGAATTTGAAAGAAGGTGTGATGTTGATGAAAGGTTGGGCAAATTTTTACACTAAGCATCATTAGCAGCGTAATTAGTTGATTAAACTCACATTAAAAAAATTTAAAACTAGGCATAATCGCTTGATTAGCAATCCATAAGAAAGTCGCCCAATCAACGGGCAATTAGCAATGCATAAGGAAGTCGTATGTTTCCTTATGTTTATTTTTTAAAAAGAAATTAATATATATTCATGATTTTGTAAATTTATATAAATATTCATAGATTTTGCAAAATTTTTGTGACAATCAAAATGTCATTATTGCCAATTTTTTATTTTAGCTATTAGTAAGTTGTGGGCTCCGAAAATTCGGCCCCGGCCTCCGCTCGCTCTTCTTGTTCGGCGAGGGAGTTTTAACGAGCTAAGTTCCGAGG
>NW_021487666.1:0-255 GCF_001605985.2 Dendrobium catenatum | reverse complement strand
CGCCGGTCATCCCCCACCACCAATCACCACCTCCTAATTTCACCATCCAAGCTCAATCACCCCAAAACCGCCCCCTCCCATTCATCCCGCCGACCATCCCATTAACCGCCGGCCTCCACTTCATCCACCATTCCACTCCCGTTAATTGCTGGCTCCTTTGCCGCCACCTCATGTATTTTCAAATTCGAAATTTGAAAATTTTGATGAGTGAAAGTTTTCAAATTTGTCCGGTGCCAAATTAGGAAAGTTTCAATG
>NW_021487665.1:0-205 GCF_001605985.2 Dendrobium catenatum | reverse complement strand
TGCAAGTTATTGAATCCACCTCATAATTTTCTTTCTAGTTTTTACCAAAAAAAGTAATATAACTTTCTTAATAAAAACTAAAAATCAACTTTACATCCTAATTGCATCCGACTCCTTCTCTAACAAGTGGATAATTGAAAGAGGGATCTTATTCATATATACATCTTGCCAAATAAAAGAACTAAAATAGGCATAGTTAGCACAT
>NW_021487664.1:0-551 GCF_001605985.2 Dendrobium catenatum | reverse complement strand
CCATACCTTAAGATCTATTTAGGTCTTAGGATTCTTCAGGAGCCTAGATCATATGACATATCTAAAACCTATGACTCCTCTAAGTCCTAGACCCTAGAATCCATTTAGATTCTAGGATCAATCTAGACTTCAAACCAATCCTAGCCTTAAGCTAACCCAGATCTCAATTCAAATCAAACTTCAATCAAAATCCAGACTCCAGTCCAGTTCAAGATTTTAATCTCCAGTTCAAACCTTAATCTTGTTTTTAATCAAACTTCAATCTTATCCAATCAATTATGATCCTCCAAATGATCATAAATGATTTAGATAACTCAAACTTAATTAATCAAACTCAAAATCCAGATCAAATCCAAAATTCAAACCCAAATCCTAGATCCAAAGGCCCTGTCCTAAAGACATTTTTCAGGGATTTTTCAAACACTTCAAAACTCAGTCAATTGACATCTGATTTAGAGTCTGTTAGTTGCATACTGATAGGATATGTCTCTAGAGGCAACCCTCCAAATTTGTACCCATTCTGAGGTCTCTAACCCCAGAATCTAAATCAA
>NW_021487663.1:0-536 GCF_001605985.2 Dendrobium catenatum | reverse complement strand
CAATAAATTATCTAGAGAAGGGATAATAAGAAGCATGGAATGATCATGATGATTTGTCCACAATCATGTGCAATGAATACGATAGTCTACCTGTGCAAAGCAGCAAACAACTCAATCCAAAAAACTGCTACAACACGCCATCGGATCTGCAACCTATATAAAAGCAGACAGAAGATGTGTACAATCTTCTAAATAGAATGCTGCATTCAAATGAGGATTTCCCACATAACTAAGCAGCATCAAATGTCCCAAAATACCCCCACACATGCACCATAATTTATATACACATAGGTACACAAAGAGGGGGGGTATATGATCACCAAACACGCATGGGCTCCGACGAGCGTGTTAAGGGCATACACATGACGTCTAGGGATGCTGCGCTGGTACATAAATGAATGTAATTTGAACCCATCCTCCTAAGCAGGTAATAGGAGTTGACAATGTTCAATAAATAATTATAAAATACCCCCCAGGTACCCGCATGGGCCCTGATGAGCGTGTTATAAGTGCACACGTGACGTCTAGGGATGTTG
>NW_021487662.1:0-348 GCF_001605985.2 Dendrobium catenatum | reverse complement strand
TTTTGAAGAATTTTTTCTTTTATTTTTAATTATATAATAATTAGAGTTATCTAATTTCATCTTCTTTTTTTTTAAATTGCAAAATTGCATTAAGAAAAGAAAAGGAAAACTATTACAAACTAATCAATCAATGTAACTCTCATATTCCTTCTTCAAGATACAAAACAATGAAGAAGGAATATCAAAGAAAGAAGAAGCATCAAAACAAAAATTGCTATCCAAAGCTAAAGTTGCACATAGATCAGCAGCTTTATTACTGTTTCTATTGAGGTGATGGAAGAGTACCTTATTAAAGTCATTGAGAAATGACATCTTCTCAAATCAAGCAATTCGTTTTTGATTTCATCA
>NW_021487661.1:0-241 GCF_001605985.2 Dendrobium catenatum | reverse complement strand
ATGTTTCGTTGAAATCGTCTAACTCTTCCAAAGTAATGGAAGGTTCCTTCTCATCCATCGCCTTGAACGCTTCGCGGAAGTTTGCGTAAACCGTAAATACTGTATAACGTTCTGTGTACAGTAGATAATCGGCCAAAAGTTTACTCATATAAGGTATATACCCGCGTGTTTTAAAGTTTTCCCGCCCGTTTCAACGAAATTAGGGAAAAGAGACGTCAAATATCAAAATTATAATGGGTTT
>NW_021487660.1:0-251 GCF_001605985.2 Dendrobium catenatum | reverse complement strand
GTCTCAAAGTTGAACACGTCATTATGAATGATATATTTCCCCGAGAGTCAGACATACTAATCCCTATTGGGTTCAAATAATGAAACTAAAAATTTTACCTGATTGTAATAATCAAATCTAAGAAAGAACTACATATGGCCCCGAAGGGTCAAAATGAGGTTCTACCTCTATTTAATTATTATAACCTATATCAAACATCATTATTATTATATTTGAAACCACAACGGTAAATGATATGTTTCCCCGAGGGA
>NW_021487659.1:0-304 GCF_001605985.2 Dendrobium catenatum | reverse complement strand
CACCATAGAAATTAAAGTGCAGAAATTAAATGCGGAAACAATAATAAAGAACACAAAAATTTATAGTGGTTCAATCAGCTTAACTTACATCCACTCCCCAGAGGCACTCTCTGAGTATTGCACTAAACTCAGTGTCTCTCCTTTTGCCCCCATAGTAAGGGGGATAAGCCTTTACAAACCTCGTTTCCACCAACCTAGGTGAGGCAGAGAACCCAAATTTCTTTACCAGTTGCACAAGTTAAAACACGCATATAATCTTCATATTTCAAAGCACATAAAAAATAGTTCAAGCATTTTGCATTAA
>NW_021487658.1:0-1037 GCF_001605985.2 Dendrobium catenatum | reverse complement strand
CCAGAAAAGATGCAGTTTTTATTTAAAATTTTTGTTTTCACTTTTGAGTCAATATGAGGATGCTCAGGGGGATGAGTGGCTTCGCTCTTAGATACAATACGAAATGAGTATATACGTGAAAAAAGATGGAGTATCTCCAGTGGAAAATAAGATTAGAGATAATAATCTTAGATGGTTTGGTCACACAAAATGTTGCACTACAGAAAAATCAAGAATTATCAGTGGTTTTTTCGGCGATTCATATTTTTTTTGGAGGTTTCCTAAAATACCGATGATTTTCTAATGGTTTGTTAACCACCGGTATAAACCGCATAGAAAATTCTTTCAGACAGTCAATTTATGGCGGTTAATCTTACCGAATGCATAAATGGCTGGTAAATTCTTGCGGTCATAGCGCTGGTGACCGCGGGTTAATTACAATCTGCTAACCGTCTTCCAAACCGCAAGTGTTATCGGTGGCCCAACCAACGGTTTACCGCTAGTAAACTACCGGTATTTACCGGCGGCTATATTAAAACTCCGGCAGTTATAATAAGCTGTCTGGTATCAATGTTTCCGGTGGCCAAACCGCCAGTTGGCCTCCATAAACTTGTAGAATTTTCAAAACAAAAAAATTGACAGCCCCCTCTATTTACTCAAATTTTCACAAAACCTGCACATAATTCAAAATATATATAACAAATAAGGACAATATGCCACTATAATCAACCCACAACTCTAGTACAAAATCAATATATATAACATTCAAATGAAATCCATAATAAGCATAACCAAATGTTTAAACAAATAGAAATACACATGTTCTGCAATAAACATAATATAAAATCCACAATTAGATGTCCATGTCCTATGTGTCATCGCTATCACACAACAAATTCATCAAACGAAATGCTTAAATAAAAAGTTCATCAAACAAATAAGAGCACTAATCATCTTCTGTGTCCTCGCAGCCATGTATCAGTTCTTGCTCTTTATTCTTTTTATTTTCATCACTATAGGATCGGAGTTCTGCCTGCATCTCATCTTGAACCTTTCTC
>NW_021487657.1:0-1313 GCF_001605985.2 Dendrobium catenatum | reverse complement strand
TCCCATAAGTTTGAAAATGAAATCGTTGAGGAAAGATCTGAAGCAAGAAATTTTAACTCCTCAGTCTGTGAGGATGAACAAGAAGTTTACAAGATAGCTAACAACTTTTGTGTTAGTATATGGTTAACATTGGGTGCCATGCCCTCCAACCTCTAAAATGTGGATATCATACTTAATTGACCTGGATAGAGCCACCTTTCTACTAATTTGCTATTGGTTACTTCCACAAAATTTACAAAGCTAGCTTTAGGGGTTGTCAAAACCAAGGAAAATTCTAAAATCAAAGAGACAACAAAAGATGAGGGAAAAGGACCAAATCCCCTAAAAGTAAATATTTCCTTAAGAAGATTAACATGGTTGATGTACCTCCACCACCACATAAGTCACTTCAAACTCCATTTAAGCTACCCAGATTTTAGTCAGTGTTATCACTAACCCAGTTGATTCAGGGGATATATTTTTTACGGATCTATGATTTATGATTTTGATGATAGCAAACATTCTTATTTCTCTAAGATTGCCTTTTTTACTAACATTTTAGGTCCACACGATCAGACTACAATTTGAAAGCAGCTCAAGATTGGGTAGACTAGATCTAAGTTAGTTTGTACACTTTTTTCTTTCTTGAGTCTATTGTATTTAGTGTGGCTCCTGATGTTTTGTAGTTTGGAAGATTTTTTTTTGTTTCCTAAAGATTTCTATTTTTGGTAACATCGCCCTGGACGATTGGTCCAAAAGAAGAAATCCTAATTAGGGCATCCTCATTAAGGCAGCTGTCATGAGCTGATCGGCCTGGACGATACTTGTATCGGCCAAGACAATAAGCTCAATTCAGAAAGAATCAGCCGCCATTATAAGATTAGGTATTCATTATTTTAGAAAATCGATCAGGACGATATAGACATCATCCAGAACGATCTAACCACTATAAATCCAGTCTATTCTTTCCTTATTACTTCCGCATTTAATTTTCGCATTTGGTTTTTATTGTGGTGATATTGGTTTTTGTTTATGTTTTGATTTAAAGATTATTCTTTTCCAATTCACCTCTCTCTTTGTTATCCTTGGGATAGTTCATAAGGGCATAACATCCCTAACAAACTTTCAAGTTGTATCAGATCACTTTCTAGTGTCATTTGAGCACTTTCAAGTGGTATCAGAGCAGGATTCATAAAATAAGTTTTTAAAAGCTTTTGAATTTTGATCCATGGCTAATTTTTCAAATCATAATATTTCAGAAGGATATTCAATCACCAGACAACCTTTATTTGAAATTTATTACTTTTGATTTTTGAAAAATTCGCATGACTACT
>NW_021487656.1:0-766 GCF_001605985.2 Dendrobium catenatum | reverse complement strand
AAATTTTCATAGAGGGGGCCTATTTTTTTTCTAATTCTTCAAATTTTTTCATTCGGGCTTAAGACTATCATGGACGATTTTTAATTTTTTTAAAAAATAAACTATTAAATATAAGATGAAAAATACTTACAATCTAGACCAATTCTTAAGATTAAATAAACACTATTTATTTCATATCTCGGTGCTTAACATAAAATTGGTGCTCTCGATTCATGAAGAGTGCTTCCGGACATGGGCCGGAGGATGAAAACAAATGAAATAGGTAAAGACATTTTTTTAAACTAACCTTCTTCAAGCTACGGAGAGCGGCTCATGCGACAGTTTCTGCTGACCTGCTCCGCCACAGCTCCGGATGTGAGATTTTTATGGCAAAGGCGAGAGCAGGAGGGGAAATCTGATTCACACCGAGCAGGAGGGGATCTTATAACACATGTCCTTTGAGGAGAGGTTGGTGAGTTGCTCTTATTAGTCTTAAAAAAGAATTATAATAGAAACAAGCAAGACAAAATACCCATAAAAAGACTTAGATCCCCATAACTCTCGTAAATATGACATATTTAGTTCTTCACAAAAAAGTTGCATATTTTGCAAAGGGATGCTAATCAGATTTTTGTCGTCGGGGATCGCTACATGAATCCTTATGAAGTATAATGCATTAATTTGTTATTAAAATTCTCCTTTTTTTTGTTATATAATTCATTAATAGATAAAAAATTTATATTGAATATTTAATTATGTAATTAATGAAGAATTATGTATTTAATTA
>NW_021487655.1:0-421 GCF_001605985.2 Dendrobium catenatum | reverse complement strand
ACCATGCGTTGCTCCAACAAATATTTTAGACTCCTTTTGTCAGTCCTCACAAGGAATCTTCTATCCAACAAGTACGGTCTCCACTTCTGAATGGCCTTAACAATGGCCATCAGTTCTCTCTCATAGACAGATTTGAGCTTTGCCCTCCCTGATAATACCTGACTGTATAAAGCTATGGGTCGCCCTTGCTGCATGAGAGCCGCTCCCAACCCCAAACCAAATGCATCAGTTTCCACCACCAGCTGCCGCTTGAAATCCGGTAATGCTAACACCGGGGCACTAACCATAGCTCTTTTCAAAGCCTCCATAGCGCTATCTGCCTCTGGTCCCCAATTGAAGCTGTCTTTCTTCAACTGCTCAGTGAGTGGAGCTGCAATGGATCCGTATCCTTTTATGAATTTCCGGTAGTATCCTGTGAGTC
>NW_021487654.1:0-296 GCF_001605985.2 Dendrobium catenatum | reverse complement strand
TTCCATTTGATTGAACCTTGTCGACCCTATCAATACACCGATAGGGAATCGGGTTTCTCATAGGCTTTGTGCCTTTGTCTATGAATCTTCTTGATTTTAGGCCTTGAATGTCGAATATGAATGTATTGGAACAAATACATCGGTCCCCACAATCGTGTATCTATTTGATAGTTCGGACCCTATCAACTCCTATTGATCCGTATAGGAGGATCGGGTTCGTAGGCTTCATGCATTTGTTCATGAATTTTTTTTGTTGAAAGCCTTACAGGCCGAGTATGAATGTTGTAGACGCCTTC
>NW_021487653.1:0-230 GCF_001605985.2 Dendrobium catenatum | reverse complement strand
GCATTTGATCAATTCCAGAGAATCACAGGGTGAGTCCTGCCGAATAGAGACGTCGCAGATGACATCCACCAGGGGGGCCCCGAAAACCTGCATCAGTTTGGTTCTATCCCATCCGCCGTCGGCTGTGAGGAGCTCCCACACAACAAGGCCATCAGCAAGCTCAACATTGCAGAAAGTAGGCCATCGAGCAATAGCCAAATCGTAAATCCAAACATGATTGAGCACATCAA
>NW_021487652.1:0-223 GCF_001605985.2 Dendrobium catenatum | reverse complement strand
CCTAAACCCCTTTATATGTATGAAATGTCCTAAGGGTCAGTAATAACAAAGATTTTATCCCATATAACAGTAGTGATACTTAAGGACAAAATTTAAGGATTGAGTCTTAGAAAATCTAGACTTAGGATTCATATAAACCTTAGGATAGAAACATATAACATAGAAAACTTAATGACACCTCACTAAAGAATTAGTGAATATCTTTAAATTAAAATTCAATCAA
>NW_021487651.1:0-1004 GCF_001605985.2 Dendrobium catenatum | reverse complement strand
CTAGAATTCTTAGCCAATCTTACTTATACCGTCGACAATTTAACCTTTCACTCTTTCGTTTGTCGACAAAATGTTGAAATAACCAAAGCTGACATCGCCTAATACATTGGGCTATCTACTGAAGTGCCTATGGTCCGTTCTTTTCTTACAAATGATTTTGATTGGAGTGATGTCAATCGGGTCCTTAGAAATGTCGCTTTCTATCAACATCAACCTCTTGTTTCTTCCTTAAATAGAAATGCGCGCATAATTCAACATGTCCTTCGTACCTCAATAATACCCAAAGGTGGTGACCGTGTCAACATGACCCCAACCCTATCCGTCACTACATACCTTATCATGACCAACACAAGATTCGATGAGGCCGATCTGATCATTGACTATATTTTCCATATGACTTTCGTTCGTCTCCATACCACTCGCCGAAAACAAAACATAGCTCTTGGTCACCTTGTAAGATATATCCTCCAAAATAAATATCAAATGACCTATCCTGGTGAACCCGACAATATTCCTATTTTTTATACGGATGCCTCCTTTCGTATCCTTTTCCATCGGGGACACGAGCCGGAAGAACCAGTTTTTGACGAAGAAGAAGAAGAAGAAGATGCCCCAGTTGCACCACAAGCACGTCCACGATGACATGCACCTCCTTGAGTACCTGCACCAGCACAAGATGATTTGGTCGAACGCTTTGACAACCTTCAGACTCGTCTCGACACTCATATTCAGGAACAACATCAGCAACACGAGATAGATATGCAATGGTTTGGAGAGCTCCTTACGGCTATTGATCAGTGCTTTCACACTCTTTTTCAATATTTTCAACTGAATCCACCTCCACCACCAACTGTGAAAGTTTGTTAGGGATGTTAAGCCCTATAGAACTGGCCCAAGCTAACCAAGAGGGGGGTGAATTGCTATTTTAAAATTTTCTTTTCACAAAGAATAAAAAATCGCATAAACCAAAAACACACCACAAAAATAAATGCGGAAATTAAAGT
>NW_021487650.1:0-1078 GCF_001605985.2 Dendrobium catenatum | reverse complement strand
ATATATAACCCATAGAGAGATCTATGCATTAATAAAAAAAAATTACAAATCCTTAAAGGATCAAATGCTCTCTAAAACTAAAAAAGAAAAACATATAAAAAGCAAAAAAAATCTGATGAGCCAATGATCTAATATAGTTACAACAAATAAAGAGAAAAAAGGAAAGGAAAAAAAGCTTTGAAGCCCTCACGAAGAAAAAACTAGCAACCAACCAAAGATAGAGCCAAAAGATGACCAAAAAAAGGGAAGCAGCCTACAAAACAAAAAAACTCAACCAAAAAACACAAACAAAAACTACAAATAATACCTGACTTGGAGCCAATCCAAACACTATGATAAGATGCTGAAGCAAAAACCACCAACCAACAAATATGCAAAAAAGAAAACTCACCCCACCAACATCTAGCACCACTAAATAGGGAGACACCACCTAGGACACACCCAAGAATAACCACCAATAGCACAGCCAACACAGCACCAAATCAACCCCCCAAAATAGGAAACTGAATAGTCACACAACACCCAACACAACACTTAAGAATAGCTACCACACAGAGTAAGCCCAAGAAACAAACCATCAACCAATAATAAAGAGCCCAAAATAATAGACATAAATATTACACCCCAAAATAAACCAAAAAGAAGAAGAGGAAGAAGAGTCAAGAAGCTTTAGAACGAGCAGTGTTAGCCACAGTATATTTAAAGTTCTGCACAACCTTTCTACCTTTAGATTTTTTTATTTTTTTTTCAAGACATAGAAGTAAACCCCTCATTATCAACTTGAACAACATATAAAATAGAATTCTCCAGCAAAGCATGGCCATTACCAATGCTCACTTCCCGAGGATTTCTTACAACACCTTATGGGTCATGCAACCAATCAGTATAACCAACATAAGTGCATCAATTAATCCATTCATAAGAGAATTCACAAATCCCAATGAAATAAAAGCCTCATCAGAAATAGGAGAACATTTAATATTACTAATCAACTCCATCTTAGAGACATCAGAGTAATCAGAACCAGACACTGGAACAAATATATTTTCTTGAACAGTGTTATTATCCCTAGCATTAA
>NW_021487649.1:0-633 GCF_001605985.2 Dendrobium catenatum | reverse complement strand
CTTCTCTTTGGGATGATATTAGGTGTACTTTTACTTGGGAAGAATGTGGTTCTTATGTGCCTCAAAGATTTATACACGTGTAAATTCTAGTGGATCGGCTCAATAAGTCTGGTATATGACTTTACTGTTATTGCTTCAATCAATCAACAATGAGTCTGGCTTGATAATCCACACCATTTTCTCTTCAGAAAAATAAAGCCTCCCTCTCCCCCTCCCAGAAAAGCCCAATTATTGATGCAATAGTCTAAACACAGCGACAAATTTATGCAAACCATAAAAGTAGCGCCTCAAAAAGATCTACGGTCAATCTACCATAGAAAACATAAATATATAATCAAAGCAAAGATAAAACGCGAGCCTCAGAGTCAATAACTGGTGAAATCCTGTAGTCTTTAATCCAGCTAAGAGTTACAATATGGCTCAACACTGGTTGAGTTATATATAGACGCAACGCCAAAAAAAAACTCTTAGAGATAATTAAGATGTAACTCATCTTCAACGCTTCAAACTTCATAAGTTCTGGATTGGGCCTAACAAGCTCCTGCTCCAGAGATGAAACTTTACGGTTCATAGTAACAGCATACCCCCAGCTGCAAAAGGATTTCGTACTCAACGCAACAGCCCACAGTTCAT
>NW_021487648.1:0-552 GCF_001605985.2 Dendrobium catenatum | reverse complement strand
TTCCTGATGTGCATGGAATTACGGATTTACTGTATCGTACGGATTCATTGATTTCATTGATTGATCATTGAGCATTGATACTACTTGAATATTGATTATTGATATTGATATGGACATGGACGGCATAGATTCATAGATTCATTGATACCATTGATTCTGCATTGATTCGACTTGCTACTGTAGATTTATCGTATTGTCCTTCCGATTGATTTTATCGACTTGATCGTATAGACTGGATTTGATTAATTGATTGATTTGACGGATTTATTGATTTTATTGATTTATCGTATTGCTTTTCCGATTGGATTTATCGTATTGCTCTTCCGATTGATTTTGATTTTCTCGACTTGATTGATTCAGATTTTCTCGACTTGATTGATTCATAGATAACGGCACCGGCATTGATATGAATCCTGCGTATTGATTCATAGATATTGACACTGATATTGATATAAATTGTATCGATGGATAGAGACCGATATAGACATTAATATAGATATGATATTGACATATGTATATTATTGATACGACAGATCCTGATAGGTTATTGAT
>NW_021487647.1:0-345 GCF_001605985.2 Dendrobium catenatum | reverse complement strand
TGAAATACAAATCTCTCTCCAGCCATAAGCAGGCTCACTTGCTTCTTCAGACAGTCTATCTGGGCCTCACACTAACTCAGCCAATCCATGCCCAGAATCACATCATACGATGAAATCGGCAACAGAATCAGACTTGATTTCCACCGCTTGCCAGAAATGTCAATCTCACACAAACAAAACTTCCGAGCAATCAAAGGACTCCCAGCCTGTAAAATTACAAACAGAGAAACCGGTAAAACCATCGAATCTGAATGTAAAGTCTCAAAACATTGCTCGGACAGAAAGAAGGACTAACTCCAGAGTCGAATAAAACACGACAGGGCTGATCAGAAATGTAAATCGTAC
>NW_021487646.1:0-281 GCF_001605985.2 Dendrobium catenatum | reverse complement strand
TCCTCTGACTAAGTATACCAGGGACCACGATGGCCCGGGACGACGGAACCATGGGATCTTAATTGGGTCCATCATCCATTCCCCCACCATCCGCTTTAAGTGCAAGATGGTGCAATTTTTATTTTAAATATCAAATCTTCCATCCCAAAATCCAAAAACCCAACTCTTTAATTCCCAAATCCAAACTTTCCAATTTTCATACCCATGCTGCTACTATATGCCAGATAACACATATCTCTATCCTTATCTGATTGACGACTAACCTTAATCGAAAGTTCTCT
>NW_021487645.1:0-480 GCF_001605985.2 Dendrobium catenatum | reverse complement strand
ATGTCACGTAAAATAAGCTTGTTTCAAAAATTTGGCCATAAATTTTCTCTTTCTAAATCTTTCTTCTTCTCTTTCTAAGTTTGCTATTTGAGATGAGACGAGCGGAGTAAAAAGTGGAAAAATATATTTTAAGTAAAAAAATTTAGCCTAGCGCGACAGTGCCTAGAACCCAGAGCCGCATTAATTTAAATTTTCCAAAATACAGAAAACACAATGTTGGGTCACCAACTTCCAAGCACCGAGGTGCCCAATGGGAAAATTTGAAATTTCAAATTTCAAGGATATAAATGAGACTCCTATATATTCTTCCAAATATATTGAAATAGATGATCATGGTTGATACGTCATCACAAAATAATCTTGATTGGGCATGAATCTCGAGGCAAAATCAATTCGGAAACTTCAAAAATTAATTTCGGGAGCATATGAACTCCGATTTCAGCAATCTTAGGGGCTGTTTGGTATCGGATTTACAGCGGG
>NW_021487644.1:0-313 GCF_001605985.2 Dendrobium catenatum | reverse complement strand
CCTAATTTGTCTAAGGGTGAGTTAGGGACAGCTTTTGTGCTATTTTATTTTTCAGATTTTTAATCACTATTTCATTTACTATTATTTTTTATTATTTTTTTATTATTTTTTAAAAATTTATGTAGTAGAAAGCTAATTTTTACAACCATACTAACGAAATTATTCGCCCATATCAACTTCACAATCAACTTTATAAAATTTTGTAGCTATCTCAATAGACCTTGAATAATCTAATAACAATAATAATAATAATTGTTGCATCATAAAATATTTGCGGCGGTATATAAATATAAAGTTTAATGTTTTAGCGTTG
>NW_021487643.1:0-468 GCF_001605985.2 Dendrobium catenatum | reverse complement strand
TGGTTTATGGTTTTATAAGGAAAGGTGTTCTACGACAAGATGAGAAATTTGAGTCTTGCCGGAAGTGAGATCAAAGCATTTATAACCTTTGTGAAGGGTGGAGTATCCTAAGAAGTCATATTCGTGAGATCGAGATGAGAATTTATTAGATGTGTAAGGTTTTAGCCAGGGAAAGCAGAGTCAGCCAAAAATGCGAAGATTAGAGTAATTTGGAGATTGTCCATGAAGGCGTTGATAAGGTGTTTGAAGGGAGTTGGATTTGGAAGAAAGATAATTAATAAGATAGTGAGTTGTTGATAGAGCTTCAGCCCATAATTTGTTTGGAAGATTGGATTCGTGAAGAAGGGTTCGAGTGAGATCGAGAATGTGCCGGTGCTTTTGTTCGGATAAGCTGTACTTGTTCAGGAGTATGAGGACTAAGTTGCTGAGTGATACCCGATTCTTGCATATAAGATTTAACGGCGTTGC
>NW_021487642.1:0-669 GCF_001605985.2 Dendrobium catenatum | reverse complement strand
AACATCAACATACCCTTTGTCAGCTACCTCCTCTCCCAACACGCAGCCAAACAACAACTCAACTCAATCCCGTTCCAGCCTCTCTCTACCAACAACACCTGCATTACCAGTAAAAGTTCAGCAGCATCACATGAAAACAAGACTTCAGACAGGCCACATTAGACCAAAACAAATTTTTGATCTAACACATCAACTAAGTGAGGAGGATCCGATCACATACAATCAAGCTGTTAAGTACAAACATTGGAGAGAAGCAATGTCACAGGAGTTTCAAGCACTCCAATCACAAGGTACATGGAAATTAGTACCTCCAACAACAGAACAAAATCCAATTGGCTGCAAATGGACCTTCAAGTCCAAATACAACTCAGATGGCACTTTAGCTCGTCATAAAGCAAGACTGGTAGCATTGGGCTGTCATCAACAGCATGGATGGGATTACAAAGAGACATTTAGTCCAGTGGCCAAGATACCCACGGTACGCATACTACTGGTCATAGCACTACACCATAACTGGGCAATACATCAACTAGATGTATCAAATGCCTTTTTACATGGACAATTATCCGAAAATATATACATGAAGCAACCAATTGGATTTATTGATGCAAACCATCCCAACTATGTTTGTAAACTCAACAAGGCAATATACGGTCTCAAACAGGCACC
>NW_021487641.1:0-2190 GCF_001605985.2 Dendrobium catenatum | reverse complement strand
CCGTTGTCGCGCGGGTTTGAGTCTTGATCCAGGTCAGGCCGGGTCAACCCGGCCAGCCGCGTGGGTCGGGTCCGGGTTGAAATGTCCGACCAATTTGTAAAAACGGGTCGGGTTCAGGTTAACCCGTTTAGATCCGAGTCAACTCAGGTTCGACCCGAACCCGACCCGTCGACCCAAATTGAGACCTCTGGGATGTGTATTCTAGTATTTTAATTACCTGTTTAGATTTAATTTTGTGAAATCCCTTACAAAAATAAAGCTACACACTTAAATAATAGGCATCTTTTGGTGTAACGATTAAAATTTCAATAGAAACTTCAAAGTTAAATAGGCTTGTATAAGAGTAATCCTAGGAATAGTGACCTCATCAACAATAATATCAAGGGGACATACATGAGGCCAGTAAGTCAAAGCAGACAATATTTCAATAGTTGAGAGTTTGAACTCTAACAAATGGTATTAAAGCAATACATCAGTCGGAAGATGAAAACTAAATACTACACTTTCCCTTATGGATGATTCTGAGCTAAGAAAATAGATGATGGCATCTCTTATCTAATTAGGGGAAATTGTGATACACCTTAAGAAAATAAAGTTAAACCCTTAAACAATAGGGACACCTTTGGTGTAACGATTGAAAATTTAGCAAAAATTTCAAAGTTAAGCATTCTCGTACAAGGGCAACCCATAGGATGAGTGACCTCCCGAGAAGTCATACCAACATGACAAAATCGTAAGGTTATTCAGTCAAAGCAAACAATATCTCAACGGTTGAGAGTTCAGATTACTATAAATTTTGGCACCTCTGGTCATTTACTTCATTGCAGCAATTGTTTTGTTTGGGATTTCATAAATTTAGTTATTCCCTTCTTTGTGTGAAATTGCCTCTGAATTTTCTTATGTGGATTGCCATTGTAGTATATTAGTTGCCCTTGCAGCAAGTTACTTGACTTTTGAGTTCTTGTGATTGTAGCACCTATCTGCTGCATTTTAATAATATTCATTCTTCATATTTGTGACTTTTTCTCTACTTGGGTCTTTTGTAGTTAGCAAATAGAACTTGTTGAATTTGACTGGAATAGAAACTTAAAAATTAGAAAACTTTTTATACTTGTCAGAATTCAAATGTATTGGGGTTTCATTTAGAATGGCTTTCTTACTCTTTTTAAATGCCATTTTTTAATAAAAAAAAATTTTTGAAATTAAAAATTTTATACTAAAATTATAGCAGGAAAATTTTACAAACGAAATTTGAATTGAATCTCTTAGATTTCAACCCAGATCTTATTTGGGATGACTTTCTTACTGCTTCATAAAGCAGCCTTATAGCCAATCCAAGAAGATTCTTAGAAATGTTTTCTTAGTCCTTTGTGAACTATGAATATGATCTACATGGCATGCTAAGATCCTAGAACTATGACTTTTGCAATAAGAATTTAATTTTTCATAATTTTTTTACATATATTAGTCAGAAATGTAGTCTTTAAGGACTTAACAAAATTTATTTAGTTGTTAGTTCTGTGTAAGAATGAAATTTTGTCAAGCATCACATATGCTTGGTTTCTATTTTATATGTGAACTTCTTGGACCTGGCTAAAATTTCTGTTTGTTCATTATTTTTCAAGTGATATTTTAAATTTTGACAACTATTATATTTTCATTAAAATAAAAAAGCTTGTTTATTTTTTCAATAAAAATGATTCATTTTAATAAATGTCAAGAGCTAATAACCTGCTTATTGATTTTTTATAATTTCATCATGCATCTCATCCTGATTTGCATTAACAAATTTAGGGCATCTTCAATCGAACTGAACGTTATTCGCCTGTCGCCTGTTTGCAGTTGCTGCAAATCTCCACCGCACGCCCAAACATATTTTGTGTTTTCTCTTAGTTGTGAGTAGTGTGACACCAATATTGACCTTGCACTATTCAAAATGTAAAAATAGCGTTCGATTTGCTGATTACTTGGATAGTGATAGCTACTGCAAATCGAAGAATGCTATTTGGTTGGAGATGGCCGTAGGCCCTTAAGCATCCATCTTCAATTTGTTATCAAAGTCTAAAGTTTTGTCATCATATCAAGTAATGTGGGAAATGACACATGGTTTAAAAAATTAATAAAAGAAGCAACTCGATAAACATAAGATTTAGCCTGTATTTAAATTTGAACCTAAACCGTAATTAAGGT
>NW_021487640.1:0-317 GCF_001605985.2 Dendrobium catenatum | reverse complement strand
TACGCCTCGATCCGCCTCGAGGCTTATGCCTCGCCTTGCTTAGAAAAAACGCCTCGATTCCCGATTTTGCCTTTTAAAACCTTGGGTAAAATAGGTAAGATGGATACTTGCTGGAAGATTCATGAGAAACTTAGATTTGAAACCAACATGCTCTTCCAATTATAATGGTAATCGCAGATATATTGCATCAACTCAACCAAAACTTATTAAACAAGGAGCAAATGGACCTTGTTAAAAAATGTTCATTCAATGTCAAAACAATTTTGTCCCTACATTCACTGTTATTGGAGTCTAAAGGTTTTCGCTTGAGTAGATCT
>NW_021487639.1:0-363 GCF_001605985.2 Dendrobium catenatum | reverse complement strand
ACCGCTGGCCACCGCTCCGGTGGCGATCCCAAGACTTCCCATTCCTAGATAAAATCCTCCTGTCCTTCCCATCTCTAGGGCTAAAAGCTGCGTTCTTGCCGCGATTTTCTTCCGCGTTCAGCGCAGCGAATCCGGTCTCGAGTGAAACCTGCCGACTGAAGTTGTGATGCGGTGGCAGCTGAATCTGGAGGACATCACCGGAGCTCTTTTTTCCTTTCTGAGAAGTTTCTCCCTTTGGCATCATTGCTTCCAGTGAGTGCAGAGTCAAGCAGGACGGCGTTCATAACAAGGGGAAAGATTAGAGGCAAGAATTTGGTGAAAAGCTCTATTTTTCGACGTTCATGGGGCGGGGGAGGACGGCCG
>NW_021487638.1:0-435 GCF_001605985.2 Dendrobium catenatum | reverse complement strand
GATCATGGGGCATTATAATTAGTATTAGAGCAAGGTTAGTGAAAGAATTTGCTTATATCCAGAGCCACAGTAATGACTGCATTATTTATTGATATACGTTTACTAGTTTGTTTTGTTTTGAAGAATTGATTTTGTATTTATATTTATTTATTTTATTTTAAATGAATAAATTTTTATTTAATTTCTTTATTGATCAGGCAAATGGACTAAAAAGGAAAGAAATCTGAATCTGCTACTCAAGCGTATATGAAAAAATTTGCTAACATGATCACTCAAATGGTGAGTGATAAAGTAGCAAAATTTTCTAGAGTTAGTTTTAAGAAAAGTGGTGAAAGTAGTAGGAAAAAGATTGATAATATTGTCAGAGCACCTACTACTCTACAATGCATATGATGTGAGAGAAGACATGTGGGACAATGTTATAAGATAATAGGA
>NW_021487637.1:0-492 GCF_001605985.2 Dendrobium catenatum | reverse complement strand
TCATGGACGCATCTTCCCCTTCCCAGACGCTTGAGCGATCGGAAACCACCAGCTCCGCTCCTACCGTCATTTCTTCCTCCCTCAAGTTCGTCATTTCTAATCTCAAGAACTTTATTCAAAATCCTCTCTCGCCCGATAACTATCCCGTTTGGCGCTCCCAAATCCTCAAGATTTGCACTGCAAATGGTTTTGAATCCTTCTTAGATCCCAAATCTGCTATCCCCGATGAACTTCGTCAAAATGCTGATGGCACTTTCATTTCTAATCCCAATTACATTCAATGGCGTCTCACGGATCAAAATCTTGCTGCCGCTCTTTGCTCCACCATCACCGCCTCTATTCTTCCCTATGTTCTTGATCTCGCCTCTACCGCAGCTATCTGGACGGCCCTTGAAACTCGATTTCAAGCGACAAATCGCTCCAAAGTTATCCAGCTGAAAAATGAATTACATCATGTATCACTCAAGAACTCCTCCATGACAGAGTACCTCA
>NW_021487636.1:0-306 GCF_001605985.2 Dendrobium catenatum | reverse complement strand
CACTTATGTCTTTTTAGTTGTAGTTTTCATTTTTGGGTGATTTGGCATGAATGATAGATTTTAAAGCCACCTTTGTATATATGAAATGATATGCAATGTTTAATACAATTTGAAAAATATTTAGAGGCATTTTTAGTTTCTTTTGAAATATTTTAGATTATTCAATGTATGATTTAAGAAAAGTTTATGTTCTGAACGTCAGACATTCGTTCCCGCCTCGTCTACACGAGCTCACCGAGCCGGGTCGTGACAGAAAATTCAAACCTAAGTGTAATGCTTCTAAAATTATTACATCAGTTCAAAATA
>NW_021487635.1:0-550 GCF_001605985.2 Dendrobium catenatum | reverse complement strand
TTTGGCCTCCCTCGAGTCTATAAGCTCAATAAATTTTGAGCTGGAATTTAACTCATTTATGAGCTGGTTTTTAGTTCATTTATTGAACTAAAGGTTAGCTCATTATTAGCTAGATTTTAGTTCATTTATTAACTTATTTATGTAGCTTTATCTTTTAAAATTCTGTGCTTGGCTTCTTGGGTTCCCGTGCCTTGGCTCCTTGGTTCCCACGGCTGCCTCCTTGGTTCTTGCGGTTGCCTCTTTGGTTTCCGGTGCTGGGTGGCCTTTCCCGTGCCTTGGTGCTTCGGTTCCGTGCGGGTCTCTTGGGTTTCCGCGGCTGCCTCTTCGGTTCCTGGCTGGGCTGCTTCCCGTGTTTGTTTGGTGGGCTTTTCCGTGGATTTGATGCTTCGTTTCTTGGAGTTGACTGTTGACTTTTCATATTCCCTATTTAAATAAGCTTAAATTAATGTTATGCGGCTGTTTGTATTTCCCCTTTCATACCTATAAATATGAGGAGCTATGTTATGTTTTAGTATGTTATGTGATGTGATTTTTGGAAATGTAAACCTGC
>NW_021487634.1:0-391 GCF_001605985.2 Dendrobium catenatum | reverse complement strand
TAGATATATATTTTTAGGTATTTAGTTTATTATTTAGTTTATTACAGCACATTAGGTATATATATATGCTTAATTAACGAAGTCCATTGGTAGTCTAATCTCTCCATCACATCGTTGCACTACTCTTGCACTACTCTTGCTCCAACCTAATGTGCTGTAATGTAAGTGCTCTACAAATCCGAGATTCAAATAACCAAAGCAACCAATTTAAGTTTGTTATAGAAATAATTTGAGAAAATAGGATAATTTGAGAAAAAAACTCAAGATTAAATACCTAATCATAATGAATATATCTTAATTGTAAATTAAGAAAAAGTACTAGAGAATTTTATCAGTCATTAATGGAGAGTTAAGGATACATAATTTTAGTTCAGTAAAAATCTTTTATGGT
>NW_021487633.1:0-1165 GCF_001605985.2 Dendrobium catenatum | reverse complement strand
CCCCCCCTGTCTATTTCATCTTGTTCGTGAGCTCTAGACAGAGCAGACCCCGATCTCTCTCTCTAGATTCCGCTCGTTCTGCTCCCCCTCGGTTCGCCTCTCGTCTACAAACAAAGAGGCAGCAGAAATCAGAAATCCCATAGCTCCTGTCCGACCCCAGCCAGGCCGAACCCGAACCCTTGCTTTAGGCTTCGCACGCCAGAACCAGATTCGGAGTCGTCTGGACCGCCGACTTCCCTACTTCCGACGCCTAGACCTACCCGAGCTCCTTCTTTTTGCAAGGTGAGCATTTTCCCTTTATTCTTCTTCTTCCTTTCTTTTTTTCCCCATTCTTTTCTCTTCTTCTTCTTTACTTTATTTTTTTATTATCCCCTTCTTCCTTCTTAGTCCAACGGTTATGTTTTCTCAAATCTGTTGAAATAAAATGGCTTAGGTTGTTATTGCAAAGGGGTTGGATAATGCATTCATCATCATTTCTTTTCGCTTAGTTTTGTTATCTCTACTTATTAATTCAATGGTGTTCTGACTCCCTTGAGTAGGGGTGATGGTTATTGCTAACCACAAGTGATTTTGTAAGGTGCAGATGAATGCGGGTTGATTCGTGTTGTTTTGATAGTAAACAGTTAATGAGACTCATGTGATCTAGGAGCTTTAGGTGCGATATGGCTATACATCTAAAGAAATTGTTTTACATCATTTCTTAGACCTCGCATACTAGTCATTTGATTAAATGCTTTGGAAAGATTGTGTTTCTGCTATCATGCCTTTTATTTGGGTATCACTCATACAAAGCTTTGTTGCTTAGCTTGGTTATGTCACTGGTCTACTAGTTGGTGAAAACTCTTATGTTTATTACTTGGTGATCATTTAATTGTTGAACTGTATATGATTTGAAAAAGACAGTGACTATTATATTTAGTTTTATTTAGTTCATACTCTACTTAAATGATGAAATATTGAGAATAGGATGTGTTTTTGTGATGAAGTTTGGGCTTCATGGAGCTATTTTTGCCATTCACTAAGGTATGCATATAAATTGTTTGCGATAATGCCTCTTGGAAGAGATATATGTTTAGATATAATGATAGTAGAGATTTGTTATATTTTGATTCAATACATGATAAATCATGTGACAAAATTTATCCTATTAGTACATACACATATC
>NW_021487632.1:0-321 GCF_001605985.2 Dendrobium catenatum | reverse complement strand
ATTAGAGAGCAAATTATATAAAATCAATTATTTAAATCGAATTTTGGATAGTATGAATTCATTTTACAAATTAATTATAAAAGCTCTCGAGGATAATAGGATACCTCCTAAACTTGAAGATTTTACTAATCCTATTGTGTATCCAAAATTTATGTAATCCTTGAAAAGATAGATGAATGTTAGAAAACAATTAAAATCATTTCCAAAAGTAAAATGTAATAATTATGGATTGTTTGGATATATAGCTCACACCTATACTTTGAAGATGAAAACTAATTTGGTGTTGAGACTTAAGATGCATAAACCTAGACATATCATACA
>NW_021487631.1:0-260 GCF_001605985.2 Dendrobium catenatum | reverse complement strand
ACACATTTGAATAATAATATTTGGAATCATCAAAACTGCATAAGATGCAAAAATGTAAAACATTCAAATAGCAACTATCTTAACAGTAACTTGGAAGTGGTTTGAATGGACGACTGATGTTGATTCACTTGATCGTGGATTGTTTACTAAGCATTTAAATGACTTAATAATATCAGAATTTGATGATCTTGAGCTCGTTGGATTTGTCCCGTTAAGCCGCTAAATTCGACTATAAGAATGTTACTTTTGGAAATCATTTG
>NW_021487630.1:0-1684 GCF_001605985.2 Dendrobium catenatum | reverse complement strand
TATAATCAGATGGCGCCAACGCCATTAGGAGGACCCACGGTGAGCTCGTAGTGGCTAGTATAAACCATGAAGTAATCATCACTGGTAACTTATTGATTTGTACTTATTGCAGAGCATTAATTATTTTCTAATAATGAAACCACGTATCCCATTCCACTTAACCACGTCAGCGTGGAGCACGGGCCATTCGATTATTCATGGTTTTGAATGAATGGTTCATATCGAGATGAATGATATGATAATGTAGAAATTCCATATACGTGATCAAATTGATCACAGAATGGAAAAATCTGAACCATTGATTGAAAGAACAATGTTTCATATTATGTGCACCAACATACTAGGAAAAATCATAGCTCTAAATAGTAAAATAGCTCAAACTTTTGATCGGGTGGATTAAAATGCTTTAAATTTGAAAAATATATTGCTTAATTGAACAGAAATTATGGGGAATCAAAGTTAACTTTTAAAAGTGCTTACAAAAAAGCTATTTAAACCTAAGTGTCTGAGTCTAGGTTTAAAGTGTATACCTAATCTGATTACTGGTTTTTTGAGGTGATGGTTTGGTTTAGCTTGTAGACTCTCTATGTATAACTTTCTAGTTGAAATCACAATCTGATTAGCTCTAAATCGAGTGGATGAAGCCTTGGACAGAGTTAAGGTCAAGGTGACCAGAATCTCATCATCGGCAAGGTTTTAGGGTCAACGTGGAGTTGAACTTGGAATGTGTGGAGGGAGTTCCCTAAGGGAAAAAGAAAAGAAGATCTAGACTGGAGGAGCTTAGGGTAGTCTGAGATAATTGCTTGAGTGAATTAGCTCATTTTTGGTATTTTGGCCAATTCAAAGGCTCTAGGACATTATGGAGTGCCATGATTACCTTATCCACTTACCTTGATAATTTCCAACTATACAGGAGTAATTAGGAGCATAAGTAATCAAGAGGACTAAAGGACTAAGGTTTGGAAAGCAAGTTTGTCCTTTTTTCCACATGGAATGATTAAGGAAAAGCTTTGGATTGAATCAGAGCATAATTAATGTTTAAATTATGTTTAGGAATATTCTAGAAGGGCTTTGGACATATCCAGCTGATTTTGAATAGAGTGGAAAGTTAATTGAGCTTCTTTGACCACTCATTACTCAATGGTTGACTAGCTTGACTTGTCAACAGGTCAAGGGTTGATGAGGTTGCATGTAAGAATACTTGAGGAGATGCTTGGGTTGATATGAAAGGGATTTAAAGTTAAGAAGATAGAGTTTGAATGAATATTTGGGATTTTAAATGGGTTTGACCAAGTCAAAAATGAATTGACTTAGTCAAAAGACCATGGCTTGACTTGTGATGGTTTTAGCAATATTCAAGATAGGAATGGATATTAATTAAAAACCTGATAGGTGATTAGTTGAATGAAAATAGTGTTTTGACAAGAATATGAGACTTTGAATAATACTTAATAATTTGACAAAGTAAGATCAAATGTGCTTTGACTCATATGTAAAGTTGGAGAAAATCAAGGTATGAAATAGAAGATTTTGAAGGTTTGATGTGGTTCAAACAAGTTAAGGTGGTTGGATGCATTGAATTGAATAATTTGGGCCAACTTTGAAAGTGCTCAGATGGAACTTGAAAGTTCGTTAGGGATGTTAAGTCCTATAGAACTGGCCCAAGGCTAACAAAGAGAGAAGT
>NW_021487629.1:0-236 GCF_001605985.2 Dendrobium catenatum | reverse complement strand
TTGGAACTCGGTACTGCTCGGTATTGGAACTCAGTATGGCTCGGTATTGTAACTTGGTATTACTCGGTACCGCTCGGTATTGCTCGGTATGGAGGGGTACCGAATGGTACCAAGCGGCACCGAGAAGCTAAAACATTCTCGGTATTGCTCGGTATCTTTCCATAAAACAACTTTAAAAATAAACAACACTTCGGTATTACTCGGTACCGCTCGGTCGAACCCCGCCAGGGGGCAAC
>NW_021487628.1:0-320 GCF_001605985.2 Dendrobium catenatum | reverse complement strand
TTTGATGATGTTAACCTATATTGAAGAGGTCAAGAGAATCCACCAAGGATGTTTGACTTATCCAATGTTGTATGTTAGAGCATTGATCGATGATGTTAACCAATATGGAAGAGGTCAATAGAATCCATTAAGGATGTAATACCTATCCGAGGTTGTATATCAGAGCACTTTTGATGATGTTAACCTATATGGAATCATTAAGACACTTAAATACTAAACGAACACTCTATTATCGTAGGAATCAGTATGGGTCATCTGATGGAGCACTACAAATTTACCCTATATCTTCTTCATACAACAACATCATCATTATCATCAAG
>NW_021487627.1:0-275 GCF_001605985.2 Dendrobium catenatum | reverse complement strand
GCGATCGACGAACTAGCAGAAGTCCGTCGGTGGTCAATGGTTGGGATGATGTCCAGCTGCGGTCGGCGAACTTGTGGAAGTCCGACGGCGGTCGACAAACTGGCAAAAGTCCGTCGGTGGTCGGAGAACGGGTGTATGTCTGGCGGTGGTCGGCAGGTACTCCGGTGGTGGCCGGAAGGAACCCTGGCAGTGGTCGGCAAGTACTCCAGTGGTGGCCAACAGGAATCCCGGCGGTGGCCGGCAAGAACTCCGGTGGTGGTCGATGGCAAGAGAGC
>NW_021487626.1:0-206 GCF_001605985.2 Dendrobium catenatum | reverse complement strand
TATGACTATATAGTACCCTCTATTATTGAAATGAGGAGGGGTGTCCATTTCGGGTCACGGGTCAGATTTGGGTCGGACCCGGAACTGACCCGGGATCAATCGGGTCGACCCTAACCCGACCCAGGTAGGCAAACGGGTCGAAAACACGGACCCGGACTCGACCTGTCGGGTTGACCCAACCCGACACAGGACGCGCAGGCAGGCGG
>NW_021487625.1:0-324 GCF_001605985.2 Dendrobium catenatum | reverse complement strand
GAGTCAAAGCATGTTTTATTCAAAGAAATTCAAGCATTGGGACAAGTGAAAGATCTTCCTAGAAGGAAGATGGCTCAAAACAAAGAGAAGAATGGTTTGAAAAGTTCTTCTTCCCTTTTATCTCACTAATATGAAGAAGGATTTTATCGAGGATAGCAAGAAAACAGTGTTATTTTTGAAGATGGAGCTTATGATCCTAAAGTTTGGCATTATTTTATCAAACTTTTGGAATTTATTTTTGAATTTTAATTTTAATTTTAGTTTTCTTTAATTTTTCTTTAGTTTATTTTGTTATTTTAAACTTTGCATAATTGTTGATGAGAT
>NW_021487624.1:0-298 GCF_001605985.2 Dendrobium catenatum | reverse complement strand
GTTTTATTTCATATGTATTTTAGTTTTTCCGAGTTTGCCCCTGAGGGCATTGTTTTGCTTATGTTGCCCCGAGGGCACTTCTGTCTTTTTTCAGCTTTTTATTTTGGCCTCCTTATATGAGGCATGATGTATTGAAATGGATTAGTTTTTGTTGAATTAAAATATTTTCATTCTCCATTGTTCTCTTTGTGAGTGCATTCCCCATAATCTCTTAGTGAGTTCATAGGGAAAACTAGATCTCTCCGTGAGTTCTAGGGTTCATTCAAGATTATAGTGTGGAGTTAGAGCGTTTTAAAGG
>NW_021487623.1:0-235 GCF_001605985.2 Dendrobium catenatum | reverse complement strand
TAAAGAGATAAATATAAATGAAAAAAAATTAAGATGGCATAATAAAAATAAAAATAAAAAGCTAAGTGAAAAATATCATCTCACTCTCATGAGAGAGAGAGAGAGAGAGAAAAGAGGCATCAAGTACAAAAGTTGCCACTTTAACAGAGAAAAAATGGAAATGGAGAGAGAGAGAGAGAGAGGAGAGAGGGATAGCAAACAAAAAATTATTTCAGCCAATAGGGGGAGGAGAGGG
>NW_021487622.1:0-213 GCF_001605985.2 Dendrobium catenatum | reverse complement strand
GCTTTTTTCTTAATTCCTAAAACTTCTCATGTTAATTATATTTCAGATTTCAGGCCCATCTCTCTTTGCAATACTTTGTACAAGATTACTTCAAAAATTCTTGCTAACAGGCTCAAAGGTTTTATGCCTCACATCATTGACATGGCTCAAGCCGGTTTCATTAAACACCGGATTTCGACTGACAATGTCATTTTAGCCTCTGAGCTATTGAGG
>NW_021487621.1:0-242 GCF_001605985.2 Dendrobium catenatum | reverse complement strand
CGTGGTGGCCGGAGGCTTGAATGGCATGAGGGACTTGTCGGCCGGAGATGGAGTGCTCTTTTATTTTAAGGAGTTCTTTTGCGGAGTTTGGTGAGGAGATGACAACTGTGTGGATGCTGCCAAGCTTGAGAAACATAACTGGTCCATGAGTTCGGGCAAGACGGGCCAGAGAACGGTGGGGATTTTGGCCTAGCTCGAGTAGGTTGCCCAACAGAGGAAGCGATCTTGGCCCTGGAGGAAGA
>NW_021487620.1:0-284 GCF_001605985.2 Dendrobium catenatum | reverse complement strand
GGTCTAACGGCGGTTTGTTAACCGCCGGTAAAAACAGCGTAGGAAACCATTTCCAACGGCTTTTTACCGGCGGTTAATTTTGTGCGGCGGTTTTCCGGCGGCCAATACCGCCGGTGACCACCAGAATTTTAACCGTTGGTCTTCCGGCGGTTAGGCCGTCGGTATTGTAACCGCCGGAAAATCGCCGGTCACATTATCGGCGGTTGTCCGGCTGTTAAACCTTGCGTCGTCTGGTTTATTAGACCGCCGGTAAGGTACCGGCGGTGGACGGCGGTTATACCCGT
>NW_021487619.1:0-310 GCF_001605985.2 Dendrobium catenatum | reverse complement strand
AATCCAAAGTATTGGCTGAGCCTTCCAAATGCACTTCATTTGATTTGGTCTCATTTGCGCTCGGATTGAGTCGAATTCGGTGTCGTTAGGTTCATATTGTAGAGAATAGTTTTTTAGAAGAAAATGACTTTTTTTAGAATCTAAGAACTTTTATAGTAAACTCTTATTTTATCAAAAAGAACATTATCCACCCATCTTTGAGATTGGACATGAAATTAAATTATGAATTTTTTAGAAAATAAGATATATTTCCTTAAAGTTGTCCTATGTCCTATGAGTGAAAAATCATCACGTAGGAACTCCATATTTG
>NW_021487618.1:0-392 GCF_001605985.2 Dendrobium catenatum | reverse complement strand
ATGGTCTAGTAGAAAACAAAATTCAGTGGCCCTATTTGTGAGAGCTCGTTCCTTTGATTTGCCTTCCAAAATCTGATTTTCCTACCAGGATCATCCGGGACGATATTGAGATTGTCCAGGACGATCAGTGCAGTGAAACAGCTGATTTTCTGGAAGTGGATCGTCTAGGCCGATTTTGGATCGTCCTGGGACGATCAGAGCATGGCACAAGTCAGAGAGCAGATCGTCTAAGAAATTAATTATCGTCCTGGAAATTGTCCCAGGCCGATTGGATTTTGTTCAGATCGTCCAGGACGATGTGGCGATCGGCCGGGCCGATCAGACTTGTTTTATAAAGAAATCAGCTCGATTTGAGGAGAGAGAAAATCATTTTTATAAAATCAAAATATCTG
>NW_021487617.1:0-259 GCF_001605985.2 Dendrobium catenatum | reverse complement strand
TTAAACATAAAGATATGTATAGTTGTATATTGAAATAATAAATATATGTATGTGTAGGAAGCAAAAGCATTGGTGTCTTGTCATCCTGAGTCATACCCGAAAGCAGTATATTATTGCCACAAAATAACAAATGTTGGGCATATAAGGTGCATCTCTTGGGATCAAATGGAGTGGTGGTGGATACTGCAGCAATATGCCATATTGACACATCAGCATGGGCAGCACATTATCTAGGGTTCAAAATTTTGAAGGTGAAGCC
>NW_021487616.1:0-252 GCF_001605985.2 Dendrobium catenatum | reverse complement strand
CACCGGAGTGTGAAGCTAGTTTTCATAGATTGAAGGACTGTTTGACTTCAGCTCCATTGTTAACACTTCCGTCAGGTACGAAAGGTTTTCAGGTGTTCAGTGATGCTTCACTGAAAGGGTTCGGCTGTGTGCTGATGCAGAATGGAAGGGTAATTGCTTATGCTTCTAGACAGTTGAAACCACAAGAGAAGAATTACCCGATGCATGATTTGGAGTTGGCTGCAGTTGTTTTTGCTTTGAAGATTTGGCGTC
>NW_021487615.1:0-216 GCF_001605985.2 Dendrobium catenatum | reverse complement strand
ATGGGGAAGATCATAATGCATTCCATTAAAAATAACCTTCATATAAGATTAAACTTTATAATTGACAAGGAAATTAGCTAAACAATCTCCTCAATTTGAACTGAAAATGTATGATATATTGAAAAGGCAATGAATAAATGGTTAGTTCATTTAATCGATTGCTTTCATAGCTATATGAATTATATTGTTAAAGTAATATATATATATATATATATA
>NW_021487614.1:0-1280 GCF_001605985.2 Dendrobium catenatum | reverse complement strand
TAATATCTGGATCAGTTCTATGTGCTTCACTAAATCCGTATGGATAAGTTCATCGATTTACCCCGCCATATGTTAATCCATATGCATAATATCAAATCCACATGTTATTTCTACGCACTTTGGGCTTGGTTTTGTTGGCCTTAGACGGGTTCAACTGGGAGTGTAAGGGCAGCGTGTCACAACCCGACCTGATATGACCCGATACCATATAGGTCATACCGTGTCCGATTGAGACAAAAATGACCCCAAGATCTGATCAGAGAAGTACTGAAATAAAACCATATATTCAGTTTATCCCATTTTGCTTTGGTGCCTTTACTCATGACATAAAGCAGAGTCAAGGTTTTGATCTAGGAATGTCCAAGTGGTGTAGAGAGGGTTCGGTATGATGCCGGATGTGGTGGATGGTATGTATTCCGATGGACATTTGCTAGATCCGGTGAGGTACCCTTCAAAACGATTTGCGGAGAAGATTTTGAGGGTATGTAGTTGCCAAATAGGATAGTTGTCGGAGCTGAGGTGAACATGGACTATGTTTTTGAGATTTGAGATAAGAAACTTCAGTGCTGGGGGAATGGCGGTCTCAGTGGTCGGTAGTAGTTGTTGAGAGGAGGCAGCTGGAGCAATATCTGAGGTGCTCCCAGAGTCCGCCATGAAGCTTCGATTGAAGAAGAAAGGGCACTAGGATCAGCCGTGAGGCTTCAAAACTGCTCTGATACCATGAAAGAACTCATGGCATGAGAAAAGACTAAAGAGAACTGCTGTAGCATTAATTTAAAAGCTTAGCTTCACTGTTTACATTGCTTGTGATATATAGAGAAGAGGGGAGACAACCCCTTACACAGGACAGGGCTTTTGCAGTTAAGTAATGATGTAAGGAGATGATTTTCTGCTTCCTGTGCTACTGTAGAGCATCGGTTGATGGATAAGTATGGCTGTGGTTTGCTGACCTTTTTACTAGATGTGTATAGCTTATCACTATGTGCTTCACTAAATCCATATGGATAAGTTCATCGATTTACCCCGCCATATGTTAATCCATATACATAATATCAAATCCACATCTGTTATTTCTACATACTTTGGGCTTGGTTTTGTTGGCAGTAGACGGGTTCAACTGGGAGTGTAAGGGCAGCGTGTCACAACCCGACCTGATATGACCCGCTACCATATAGGTCATGCCGTGTTTGATTGCCACAAAAATGACCCCAAGATCTGATCAGAAAAGTACTAAAATAAAACCATATATTCAGTTTATCCCATTTTGCTTTGGTGCCTTT
>NW_021487613.1:0-366 GCF_001605985.2 Dendrobium catenatum | reverse complement strand
AACCTGACTCAATTTCATTTAATGTTCAAATACAAGTTCAGGTTCTTCTTGACTGAGATTAATTTAGGTCATCATCTCATTTGATTATAAAAATGCTAAGCTCCTTATATTCATTCATTTAAGTTTAAAGCATGTCCTCATTTGTTCAAAATTTTGCAAGTTTGGTCCCCTGTTCAATAGAAATTTTGGTAGCCTCCTGGCATCTCCCCTATTTAGGGGAAATTTTGGGAGGCTAGCCTTCCCTCCATGCCACATGGGTGCTTCAAGTAGATATCCGTAGACACCATGATAAACCTCCCTATGACAGTCATTTAAAAGAATGCAATTATTTCCCCACGTACGGGTACTTATTTTTTGTCCCCCTCA
>NW_021487612.1:0-3133 GCF_001605985.2 Dendrobium catenatum | reverse complement strand
GGAGAAATCAAAATCTGCGTGGTGTGACATAATTTTTTACACCAATGCTTGACATGGTCAACTCGATTTTACCCTGGATGAAAGTTGGGACTAACTCAATAAAAATGATATTTAGAACTTGTTATAAGAGGTTTTACAATAGTGAGGTCTAAATATATGAAAGTAATTTCTAGGTCTAAAGATGCCTTTAGGTCAACAATGGTTGACTTGGTCAAATGAAGATGACTAGGGTTTGAGTTTATATGAAGTGGTCTTGGATCATGGCATGACTGAAGCAAGAAGGGTTTATTCAAAAAATAAGTTTTATTATTTTAATTTTTTATGGGTTTCTTGATCAACCATGGTCCACCAAGAATTCAAGAGAGTTAAAATCTATATGAAAATGATTATGAACATAATTTATGGATTTCTAAAGCTTATAAATGCAATTTGCAACAATATATTATGTTTAATCGCATGGGTTATAAATATTCTAAGGCTTTGCAGGCTTGGGCAATACTTTGTTTTTAGGGTTTCGAAGAACATGGAATCCTCCAAAATGATTAGGTTGACTCGAGGGACATGCCTAATAAATATGAAAATGATGAAAGACCATTCCAAAGATTTCACCCAAGGTTTTAAATATGTTGAAAATTTCTCTAAAATTAGTAAAAGTCAAAAGGATTTTTACCATTAGTTTGAACACTAAATTTTAGGGTTTAGAGACATAAGCTTGATTTAGATTTGGATTTTATTTAGGATTAAGATTTATAGATCATTAAAGAGTTTATAATTTAAAATACTCAGTTTGTTAATGATTATTGGTTGATTGATGATGATTTAGTGGTTAATTATATAACCATTAAGGGTAATAGTCAATTAACATATTTAGTGTTTAATGATTGAATCACCATGCCAGAACATAATAGGGAACTGGATTTAAGCTTTTAAGTGGAGTTCATGGAATCAAAAATCAATATTAAAGCTTCTAATTTAAATTTCTAATCTCATAAAAAAATGAGATCAATAGTAAGAATTAGGCTTCAAAATTATATGACACAGTATAAGCTTTTAGGATTACATCTAATACACCTATTTAAATGAATCTCTATAGATTGTTCTTTAGAAAGGTCTGTCATTTACCTTTAGAATTAGAGCATAAAACTTTTTTGGAAAAGAAATAATTGAATAAAAATTTTGATGATGCTCATGAGAAAAGACTAATAAAGTTGAATGAGTTAAAAAATTACATATGATGGTTATGAGAATGCAAATTATACAAGGAGAAATTTAAGAAGTGGTATTATTATATTCTTTGTAATTGAGAATTGGAGTCTAAATAAGAAATTCTTCTATATAATTCAAAATTGAAATTATTCCTAGAAAAATTAAGTCCAAGTGGTTCAGACCATTCACTTTTGTTAAGAGATAGTTAAGGTGTTCCTCTTTGTGCTGTAGATATCTAAGATCATAGAACTACCCATATTTTTAAAGTCAATGGATAGAAACGTAAACCATATCTTTGAGATGCTAACCACCTTAGAAGTTTTACTAAGCTACCTCATCTTGAATAGGATTATGACATAGCTTGGATGAAGATTAAAAATTTAGTGTTATTTGAAAGGCAGCCAAATTGATTCATTTATTTACTATTAAGAGTTATTTGATTAATGTTCTTTATTTATTTTAAAAAATTCTATTGTTTGATGTGAGCTTAGATGCATCCATATGTGTGTTCTAATGAATTTTGGGTGTATAAATTTATTTTGAAAAACTCACCCAGCATCATAATGCTACCCCCAAAAGTGTTAATGTTGTGCCAATTATCAAAAATATTAATTAATTCAATAATGTCATAGTAATGGAGGAATATAATGCAATAATGGAAAATAACTTATGGAGCACCGCATAGTTATCCATTCAGTTCTATGGCATTGAGCTCTATAGTCGTTTTATTGGACTGAGCATTATAATATTGCCTATACAGTACCATTGTGCTTGGTCAAATTGTAGGGTAGATAAAGCACCAGGTGGTGGTCACTTTGTGTGATACCCTGTGTAAAATATGGTAGTCACATAGTTAAAAAGCTTGCAATTTTAGTTCTTCATGTAAGTACCGTAGTACTAATACCCATATGTATTAGTTTGATTGAGCGCGACAACACCACTAAAACTAATACCACAACATTGATTTTTTTATCAATATGTCTTAAGGTTGAATTTCATTTCTCATATACATTCCTTTCCTTCTTATGTTCTTGAATTTCTTGCATTCAAGTCTTAGGATAACTATTTTAGCCTTCTTTATAGAATGACCCCTAAAATTTATGTGGTAGGAAAAGGTCCAGCACCACCTCCAATTGTGAACATATGTTTATATCGCTTCCACTAAAGAGTAGTATAATAATTTAATGGAGAAATCCATCATTCAATAGTGAGGCTTTGATAAGCCTATTAGATTATCTTGCTCAACATTGTAAAGCATAATTAGGATTTCTTAGTCATCTAACACCATCTAGACAATACCAACATTATCCAAGAATTCTTTGCTATTATGAAGGAGTCTCAGAAAAAATATATTTTCATGTGTGGTAAGTGGGTCTGTTTCAGTTCTATATCTATAAATCAAATCTTTGAAACCCCTGATTTTTAATTTGATGTTGATGAGTAACAAAATTTTTATACAACTAATATAGACTATAATGAAATAATTAGCTTCATAACCTGAAGAGTTTTAGATGCCCAATAAAAGAGGAGAGAAGATAAAACTATTAAGCTTTCAACTTCCACCCTCACACAAGAATCGTGAGCATTACATTATTTTATTTATTTGAAGCTTATGCCGAGAAAACTTATTACTTAGGTGACGAATGATATGTTATTTAAAATTATTAGATTAAAAAAAAATATCTATCTATTCTCGTTGAATTATTTTCAAGTCAATTAATTTTATGCAAAATTGGCCGACCTCTAATAAATATTGGTCTAGGGCATCCCAGACTAATATGCGCTTGTTGACCTCATTTTTGTATGAGGTCAAGAGTTAGGCTAACCCAAAGTGCCCAAAATCACTTGGGATTGAGCCAATTCTCAACCTAAGCCCAATTGAACATAATCACACCTCTCATAGGTGGCCCTAGGTCCAACACACCTC
>NW_021487611.1:0-332 GCF_001605985.2 Dendrobium catenatum | reverse complement strand
CGGTAGCCTATAAACAGGCACCACATGTTCTCACTATTTACCGCGCGGCCCGACAATCCGACCCGAAACAGACCCGGGAGTTTGCGTATTGCTCGGTATTGCTAGGTATTGGTCGATTTTGCTCGACAAAAACAAAAATACCATTCTGTGAAAACCAATACCTAGCAATACCCAACAATACAAAGCAATACTGAGTTCTTTTAGGTATTACTTGGTATTGGTCTTCACAGAGCGGTATTTCTCGTTATTGTCAAGCAATACCGAGCAAATACCGCACAATAAGCGAACATAGTAATCCTGAATTCTGGTCTGAGTCGGGTCGTCGGGCCGCA
>NW_021487610.1:0-254 GCF_001605985.2 Dendrobium catenatum | reverse complement strand
ACCCAAACTTGTTTGGGTTCCCAGGTCTAACATTTGAGAGTTTCGCAGGATTGCTCTCACACAAGACCTCGTGGGAGCATATGGTACCTGGATAGCAGATGTTCAAAGTATATAACTGGAAATACTGCTCAATTCATAACGCTGGAAGCCAGGAGTGGAGGCAAGATTACACTTGGAGATAATACCACAAAGAAAATAGTTGGATCAGGTATGAATTGAAATTTGAAAAACTTTTTCATAGACAATGTGTTATT
>NW_021487609.1:0-265 GCF_001605985.2 Dendrobium catenatum | reverse complement strand
ATGATTAACGGCGCTCCGAGACCGCGGGATCTAATCCGCGTCGATGATTGGAATCAACAGTCAGGATTTCATCTTCCACCTCCCGCGCGAACCCGAGACCGTGAAGCTTCTCCGGCGTGATCCGGGTGATCCCGCCAGTGAACTTTGACAAAATTTCACAGAGAGGATCAGAGAAGAGGAAACCTTCAATCCAATGGTGGAAATCCGTTGGGTGAAGGTTTTCTTCACACTTGACCGGACTACCTAGCTAAGGAGCTCGGGATGG
>NW_021487608.1:0-1438 GCF_001605985.2 Dendrobium catenatum | reverse complement strand
TTGAACCTAATCCATTTATTAAGCGGGTCAACTTTAACTAGGATATTTTAGATCGGTTCATTTATTGACACCATTATAAATTATAAGTTTTTATCGTCCTATATTTTCTCTTTTTAAAATAATAAATCCAACATTTTTTTAAACTAGCAATGTGTATCTCAATGCTGGACAAAAAGGTGAGGCAATATTTGAAAATATGAATTTGTGTCTCCATTAGAAATTTTTTTTGACTTTGCCATTGACAGCTAACCCTTCATGTTTAGCATTTGGATTGAATAACTTCTTTGGGACCTGTAATGATTTTAAAGACTTGCAATGTTTTATGGTGCAGAATGTTAACCATCAAAAGTGAACAATAATATTAAGTTAAGTGTTGCAGAGGTGAGGATACACAGGTGGATGAGCGGCTTTACTTTAGAGATAGGATACAAAATGAGCTTACACATGAATAGGTTGGAGTAGCTCCAATGGAAGATAAGATTAGAGAGAGTTGTCTTAGATGATTTGGTCACATAATGCAGCAATCTTCCAATGACATTATTAAGAGAGTAGATGTATTAGATTTGACTTATGTTAAGAAAGATAGAGATAGACCTAAAAAGACTTAGAAAATATTAGACATAACCTTTCTTTATTCAAATTTGAACGAAAATTTGACTCTTATAAAAATATAATGAAGAAAAAAGATTCATGTAGTTGACCTAGGGGTGTAACCGAGTCAAGCCGACTTGCAAACCGACTCGGACTCTACTCGTTAACAGGCTTGACTAGTCAAGTTTATCAAGCTCGCAAGTCGAGCTCGCACTAGAGTCAAGCTTGAACAAAATTTCGAGATCGATAGCTTATTGAGCTCAAGTTCGAACAACATAGAACGTAGTTGGAGTTCCATGGGTTGGAAATCAAAGGGTAGACGTCTTGCTCGTTTACGGAGGCGGACAGAGGCAAAGGTAGACAACACGAACGGAAGCAGAGGTAGACGGAGCCATAGATAGCGGCGTGAACAGAGGCGGAAGACTCACTCGAAAACGGAGGTGGACGACTTGCTCGAATTGGCATGACGCAGACTAGTGAAGAGGATTGCGAGCAGACTCGAGCTCGTTTACAGTGGGACTAGCTCGACTTCTAGCTCAATTGAAGCACGAGCTTGATTTCGAGCTCACTTTCTGATTGACAAGTTGAGCTTGTAGTGCCAAAACTCGACTCATTTACATGCCAAAACTGACCCCACATAGTTGGATAAAAGATTATTATTGTATTGTATAACTTCTCCATATATTTGTGCTTAGGATTATCCTATTTTAGTTAAATCTAGCTCTATCAAATAGTGGACTCATTAATAAATGTTTTTAATTATTTTCCTTTTCCCTTATCCACAATCTATTCTATAATTTTATAAAATACTGCAACAGCTTCATTTGTTTGAAGCAAAATCTAATAT
>NW_021487607.1:0-983 GCF_001605985.2 Dendrobium catenatum | reverse complement strand
TTCTTTAAATAAATTTATAATTTTATATTAAACAAAAAACAATTATTGCTCTATGAAAGAAAGAATTATTTTAGGTTTAGAAGTTTATATTATTAAAAAAAAGATTTAAAAATAATTTATTTATTTCTCTTATCATGTTTCGAATTGTCCTCAAATAATTTCTTTTCATAAAAAAAAAATACATTATTTACTAACTTATTCATCAAATCAATATCAAATTATTTCTTATTATTATTCTACATTTTTTTTTCCAAATATAATTTAAAAGGATGCACTAATTCTTCCCCCTCTTGGGTGTCTGACTTTCTATATAAGTTATCAAAGTAGGTTACTTATTAGATTCATTTTTCAACATCAAGTAGATCTAATTACTACATAATTAGGAAATATAAACCCCTAGAAGTGTAATCCATTACTTGACCAACACTATTTGATGGCATTTCTTTTGATTTTTGAAAATTTCATATGGTTACATTTATAAATTCTATTAAGTATAAGATGATAATTCAAATAGGATACACTTTACCTTACAGATCCAAAAAATAAAATAAAAAAAGTTAAAATTTCATCTATTGAGTAGATTCAATGAAAGAGAATGTGCACTAGCAAATTCTAAAAGTTTGGACTATTTCTTTTGTGTATTGAAGATTGAAGATTATATGCATGTATTCACTTAGAAAATGGGTAATTATGATATGGACTATGCATTTCTTATGATTCCTTAATGAGATTAAAAAGCCTGACATGAATATTTTATTCATTGACTAAAAACTATTTTGCATGAAATATAATAAAAGTATTTCTAATATGTGCACTAAATTCAATAAAATACCACTTCTTTGCATGCCCTAGAAAGAGAAATTTTAACTCTAAAAAAGGTGAATAAAATATTAAAATGTTTGCCTTAATCATGTGATGTCATGATGATGATAGTTTTTAAATCAAAAGATTTATCTTCTATTCTATAAGTCAAATTTTTAACT
>NW_021487606.1:0-390 GCF_001605985.2 Dendrobium catenatum | reverse complement strand
ATTATAACCCTCTTTTCATTTATTAAGTATGCATCCTCTTAGTAGTTCTTGTTAAGTACCATCTAAAGTGTAAAAACTATTCTTAAGAAAACTTTTTTAATAACTTATATCCATATATTATCTTTTCGATCTATCCATCCTCCTTCATGATTTTGTTTGATGTGTGTTATTTTTTCTTTTAATTATACATCTTTAATTTACCATTTCTAGTTTGTCATATTTCCATCTTAACAACCTTAATCATCCAACATTAATGTAGAGCTTATATTTTCATTCCATTTTTTTATGATAGGAGCATGTTGCTTAATATATCATACATATCTACCACTTTTTTTTCTAAATAATATTGATCGACAATTCTCAATATCACTCCAACTAAAATTGATCATC
>NW_021487605.1:0-226 GCF_001605985.2 Dendrobium catenatum | reverse complement strand
AGCCCTCACCTTGCTCCGCCGGACCACCACTTGAAGCCCTCACCTCCGTCGGACCATCACCTGACATCGACGTTGCTCCACCAGACCACCAATTAAGGCCCTGAGCTCCGTCGAACAATCACTTGAGGACCTAAGCTCCACCGAACTTCCACTTGAGGCCCTGAGTTCTGTTGGACCACCACTTGATTCCCATGTGGGTCTCCGAAAGGATTCCGCTCGTGTGGTT
>NW_021487604.1:0-1070 GCF_001605985.2 Dendrobium catenatum | reverse complement strand
ATATAAAGTACATGCATTGAACTCATAATAAACCCTAATTAGATAACAATAAATTTGAATTGATTTAAAAACAAATATAAATTATAAAAATTTAAAGGTTAATATATAAATAATTTCAATAAATCATAAAAAATCATAAATAACCCCAAAAGGCTTTAAGATTTTAGAAAATGTTGTCTAAGTCAACTTTGACTTGTGAAAAAAAATTATGAAAGTTCAGCCCATTTGAAGGTTCAAAGCCCAAATCCTAATTTCTTAGGTCAATTGGATCCTTCAATTGACCTAAATTTTGTAAAGATTCACTAAAATTCCAAATAAACATCTAAAATCTAAAATAATTCTTCTGGAAATAAGGTAAGCTCACCACCTCCAAAGAAGATCCAAGAATCAGAACCATCTCCTGGAAATAAGGTAAGCTCACCACCTCCCTTATACCTTACAACCAACTCTATATCCTTCAACAACTTCTCATTCTCACATAAAAATTTCTTAGTTATACTAGAAAATATCCATATTCCTAAAGATATTTCTGAGGTCTTATTTGATAAAAATTGGAAAAATGCCATGATTGATGAAATGTAGGCCTTAAAAAAGAACAAACATGGGAAATCATCAATCTATCGATAGGGAAAAAACATGTTGGATGCAAATGGGTATTCTCTGTAAAGTACAAAGCTGATGGCACACAAGAAAGATATAAGACAAGACTAGTGACAAAAGGGTACACTCAAATATATGACATTGACTATCAAGAAACTTTTGCACCTTTAGCCAAGATGAATAATGTCAGAATACTACTATTAATAGCAGCAAAGTACAACTGGCTTCTAAAAAATTGGATGTAAAAAATATAATCCTACATAGGGATCTGAAGGAAGAGATATTTATGGAAATACCACCAGGATCAAGGAAAAATCTAAAGGTGACAAAGTGTGCAGATTAAAAAAAGGCTTTATATGAGCTCAAACAATCACCAAGGGCCTGGTTCAGAAGATTCTCAACATTCATGCTTCTAAATGGATATAAATAAAGTTAAGGGGATCATACATTATTCTTTAAACACTCATGTT
>NW_021487603.1:0-231 GCF_001605985.2 Dendrobium catenatum | reverse complement strand
TGGGCTTGTTGGATCCGACCTCTTACACTCATTCAGGTTTCAGACTTGAGCTATGGGGATTGCGCTTCCCAATGCTGATTTTGCTGAGGTTGACAGACATGGAGTCATCCTTCGTGGTTTTAGATTTTGGAGCCTACGAACACTCAGTAGTTGTTCGAGACTCATCCTTCCACCGGAACTTTGATTATCCAGTTATTTAGGAGAATTTTGTAGACTACGATCACTTGAACT
>NW_021487602.1:0-238 GCF_001605985.2 Dendrobium catenatum | reverse complement strand
ATCAGAGAATCTTCAATCACTTTCATCTTCCCCAGTGTGGGGGAGTAGTTGGGTCCTTTGACACCAAATAGATCTTCTTCTTCCCAAAACTTCCATAAAGACAAACCTTGAATTTGATGGTACTAAGATGCAAGTTCGCTAAAACAACCGTGTGAAACCTCCTCCACACTCCCTTGATACTCATAAGGATCTTCTCTCTCTCAAACTCCACCCTTTCCTCTCTCCCTTTCAAAACTCT
>NW_021487601.1:0-320 GCF_001605985.2 Dendrobium catenatum | reverse complement strand
GGGGGAGACGCCGGGAGGTTGCCGAAATTTGAATTGAAAATCTAAGGACTTGGAACAATTTGGGACATGGACTTGATTGAATTCAAACGAACTCGATAAAGAGGATAATTGAACTTGGACAACTTTGAAAGAAAATGAACTATAAAATATTTGAGCCTAAATCAAACTTGAATCCGATTTTGACATGGCTTGAACTTGCAAATTGAAATTAAACATGAACTCAAAGGACTACAGGGGACTCGAATGAAGGAAAGAAGATCTTCTTAAGCCTGAATTGTACTCAAAATTCAAATCATTTGGACTTGGACTTAATTGGGACT
>NW_021487600.1:0-262 GCF_001605985.2 Dendrobium catenatum | reverse complement strand
CGCTGCCCACGATTCCATAGAAGGCCCTCCGACCTCTGTCCTTCTCTCGACTCCAAGCCACACGTGAAATCCACGATCCTTCCCTCATGTCATGAAGCCCAAGGAGTATCTCTGCTTTCTCCACGTCTCAGTCAAGACTCTCCTCCTCCCACAATTCTTTTCTTCTTTTCTTGGCTGCTGTCCACAATGATCATAAGATTGAAATTCCAACTTTCTTGTTGTTTCCTGCAACAAGAACAGAAGCCCAGTCTCCAAGAAGCAG
>NW_021487599.1:0-246 GCF_001605985.2 Dendrobium catenatum | reverse complement strand
TGGTCACGGCCCACTACTGTGAAGGAGATCAGGAGCTTTTTGGGTTTAGCTTGTTACTATAGAAGATTTGTTGAGGGATTTTCTCGAATAGCTATGCCGTTATCTAGATTGACCCAAAAGGCAGTGAAGTTTGTATGGACAGATCAATGTGAAGAGGCTTTTCAAAGGTTGAAACGGTGTTTGATGACTGCTCCAGTGCTCACTATTCTTTCAGGGACGGATGGATTTCAGCTTTATAGTGATGCC
>NW_021487598.1:0-313 GCF_001605985.2 Dendrobium catenatum | reverse complement strand
ATTCTTTTGTACTCAGGACAGGATAGATTTCAGTTCATGTGTTCATAGTGTAGTTCTTGAGTATTGTATATGATCTTTTGAGGTTTGAATCAACTTGTACATTGTTGTTTTAAATGTTATAGCTTTTTTCTAGACTGTTTGATTGAAGTTATAAATAGCTCTGGTAAATTGTTGATGGATTTCTTGAAATTCTTTCGAAGTTAGATCTTAGGGCGTTACATATCGAATGTGGCATATGATTCAAAATGGTTATTCTGTTCCGTCACGTATTATTGTTGGAATCAAAACTGATACACCTTTTTCTGAATTGGGT
>NW_021487597.1:0-244 GCF_001605985.2 Dendrobium catenatum | reverse complement strand
ATGACTATTCCAATTTGCCCATTTTGATAGTTATTTTCGCCATATACACCATCAATATGTGTAGCCCATGAAGTTCTTCAATACATTTCTCAGCATCTTCAATTTATGTTGTTGGTTAAGAAATTTTGTTATGAAATCTTTGAGAACCTGAGCTTTAATTATAATGCAAGGCACATACTTGATCTTACACCGGCTAAGCATTAAGGTTTGCTCCATTAGCTTCTCTGACAACTCATGCATATGT
>NW_021487596.1:0-1028 GCF_001605985.2 Dendrobium catenatum | reverse complement strand
CATATCATCAGAAAATTGAAATTCATTAAGGTTTGGGAATAAGAAAAATCAGTTTCCACCCATTGACACAATTGCAGTAAAGTTGGTCTGAACAAAAAGTTCTCCGTTCCAGGTATGATAGTATTTAGAATCGAAAAAGAGTAGGAACACTCGAAGAAGAGATGATTAACATTTTCAGGAGCAGAATGGCAGAGAGAGCAAGTCTCCTGCACATAAATATTTCTTACTCGAAGCGCATCCTGGGTTTTCAAACCCCCCACGAGAGCAAGCCAAACATATACCGAATGTTTCAAAATATTCTTTTTGTGCCAAACAAACAAATGCCAACTACAATCAGGCAAATGACTATAGCAATCCAAAACAAAATCTTTAAATCTTGGCTTGTCATTATGTTTCCAGATTAAACAAACAGGAGAGTTGGTTTGAATAACATTACTACAAACAGCAGTTCTAATATTCACAGAGGTATCATTTGGCAAAACCCAATTTGTATCCGAAATATAGCTCCTGATGAGAGGATAAGAGAAACCTTCCAGAGAATCACGTCCCACCAGATCCACAAGAGAAGAATTGTTACACCAATGATCCCAAATAACAGATATAGGAGCATTAGGAGTGATAATGAACTTAAAATTCGTTTTGACCATAACAGCAGTACAGCAAACAGACTTCCAAAAACTGCTAGCATCAGAGGGTATTGGGCGCCAAGGAGATGTGTAACGTGCAGTTAACCAAGCAGATAAAGGAGAATTGCAATTGTACATTCGATAAATGACAAAACAGTTAAAAGCATGAGTAAGAGCAGTAAGAGAAGGAATGCCCAAGCCCCCTTTCAGTTTAGGCTTGCAAACAGTGTCCCAGGAAACCATATGCAGTTTGTTAAGACTAGCAATATCTCCAAAAAACAAAAATTTAGAGCAAGTTTTTCTAAAAAACTTAATAACTGCCTTAGGTAGAATGGAACCTCTTATCCAATAGGCAATTGTATTTTGAATAGTAAACTTTAAGTACTGCAGTCTTCCAGCCAG
>NW_021487595.1:0-215 GCF_001605985.2 Dendrobium catenatum | reverse complement strand
TTATAAGAAAATAAATGGCTAAGATTATAATTTTTTTTATTTGAGTTTCTTTTATCATAATAAGATGTATATGATGATAATTATTTTTAATCATACTAGTATATGTCAAGTTTTCATATATAGATATCTATATGTTAAATTTGTTCTTTGATCATTAATAATAGGTCAACTATGTCCAATTTTCTTTTGGTGTGTGCTAAGAAATTTGTGGAGGC
>NW_021487594.1:0-324 GCF_001605985.2 Dendrobium catenatum | reverse complement strand
AGGCTTCTCCGCCTAGATGTGGGGGCTAAAGGAGAGTCGTGATTGTAGTGCAATACTCGAAGGGCGCCTCTAGGGAGTGGACGTAGGTCGAGTTGACCGAACCACTATAAACCCTTTTGTTCTTATTTTTTATAGCTTCCACATTTATTTTCTTCCGCACTTATTTTTTGTGGTGATTTGGTTTGTATTCGTGCTTTCCCTATTTTTTTTTTAAAATACCAATTCACTCCTCCTCTTGGTTAGCCTTGGGCCAGTACTATAGGGCTTAACATCCCTAACAAACTTTCATGATCTCTATCTAAATCAGAATTTTTTTTAACTAAG
>NW_021487593.1:0-331 GCF_001605985.2 Dendrobium catenatum | reverse complement strand
TGAGAATCGAGCTTGACTCGAACACCCTCTGACTCGAACTCGACTCGACTCGTTTGCACCCCTAGTTCACATTCATCCATTCAATCTTCTTTGGATTATTTTTTTCCCCATTAAATCATAACTAGACCATATATTGAGTCATATCTGTTAACTCATTATATTAATTCAACTCTCTTTATTTTATAATTTATGATTAAATTTAATAAAAAATAATAATGTTTAGTGAGTCATTACACAATTAATTTTGAAAAATTATCATTTAAAATAGATTAAATTTTACTTTTAAAAAATTATATTATTAATTATAATATCTTTCACATATATTTTCGTA
>NW_021487592.1:0-236 GCF_001605985.2 Dendrobium catenatum | reverse complement strand
TAAAAACGGGTCGGGTTCAGGTTGACCCGTTTAGATACTGGTCGGGTTCGGTTCGACCCGAACCCGGCGGGTTGACCCGAATTGATATCCCTAGTCTCGAGGGAATTTTACCAAAGAAGAAGATCTCTTTGGTGTCAAAGAACCCGGTGACTCTGTCGCATCGGGGAAGGTGGAAGTGATTTTGTAAAGGCTTCTCTGCCTAGCTGTGGGGGCAAAAGGAGAGACACTTAGTTTAG
>NW_021487591.1:0-201 GCF_001605985.2 Dendrobium catenatum | reverse complement strand
TCTTGCTTCATTTCTTGGGTGGCCTTGAGAAGAATAATGTTAGCCTGAAGATTATGGACATTCTATGCCTTCACCAGGAGGGTGAAAAAGGATTACTATGTTCTCTTCCTTCACTAGGATGATAAAAAAGAGATCAAGTTTCTCTATCACACTGGGTTTTTGAAAAGGGCTACTCCATCTAGTTTGGGGGCTAAAGGAAAG
>NW_021487590.1:0-246 GCF_001605985.2 Dendrobium catenatum | reverse complement strand
TGAATCTGGGATTTGAATGCAACGGCTATATTAGTACGTGTTTTTATGTTTGTGAAAAATTGATAAACAAAATGCCCTGGACAACGAGTAATTATTACGTCCGGACATCGAACGCGTCCAGAGAACAATAATCACTCGCCACGTCACCTGTAGCTCGGTACCGAGCACTCGGTATTGCTCAGTATACGTCCGGATTTCCTGTTTTTTTATCGGACGTAATAATTTTCCCTGGACAACACAGTCAGT
>NW_021487589.1:0-490 GCF_001605985.2 Dendrobium catenatum | reverse complement strand
CTCAAAAACTTTCATTTGGCTAAGCACATTAACAAAAATGAAAAATTCTTATTTGTGCATATTTATTGTCGAGGTTCATAAGCCAACGAAAGCAAGACGTAGATACAACAACAACAACAAACATTTATGTAGCCGACCCCACGTAGTGGGATAAAGGCTTGATGATGTTGTTGTTGTTGTTGCAAGAAGCAGATAAATGAAATTAAATTGCAAGAATATTTTTTAATGAATAAACTTCATGATTTTCTAACTAAAACATCTATTAACTAATTACAACAAATCTTAAAAGCTTTGAGCTTCATCTGAGACAGTTTTCTTAGTGATTTATTTTTCATATCATAGTCATAATTTTTATTTGACAACTGTTTTTTTGCTAGAAATCTTCTTTCTACAACATCTTTAAACAATTATTTTTTTATGACAGTTTTATAAAGCAGTAAGAAAGATATCTCAAATAAAGCCTTAGTCTTTATATTAATTGTGTAGCAGT
>NW_021487588.1:0-237 GCF_001605985.2 Dendrobium catenatum | reverse complement strand
ATAAATAAACCCCACTCGAGCTGATGTATCGGGTGAGAAAAACCCCGTGACACTGATTAGGTTATGCATATTATCACCCATCAGGGTGCGATGGTGAGAGCCGCTATCTTCAATGGTTGATCGTATGTAGGATCTAATCCGCCCTGCCATTGGCCCGCTTGCGAAGAGCCTGAAGGCCTGCAATCGTCTCTATCCCTCGGGGTGGTGCGTTCGTATACCCTCTGCACTCTGTAGTCA
>NW_021487587.1:0-241 GCF_001605985.2 Dendrobium catenatum | reverse complement strand
CAGCTCACAAAAGAGCTAAATGCCTAGTCGAAAATATGACTAGGATCCGTTCTCAAACAGTCTCCTACTGATAAGGACCTGGTACGTGTCCTCTGACCGACAGTTTGCCGCTAAATGGCACCGTAGGATAAACGATTATGATCCAGGGCCCTCTGAACCGAGTGATTTTACTGCTAAATGACACCACGAAATATCGGTTATGGTCAGCGCCGTTATGTTCCTTATTGGCATCAAATCCTTG
>NW_021487586.1:0-1117 GCF_001605985.2 Dendrobium catenatum | reverse complement strand
CAAATAATGAAAAAAATTAAGTGCCAAAATTACAACAAATAAACCAAACCAACAAAATAAAATCGGTTTAATTTAATTTTTTATATTTTTTTAATAATTCACACTTCTATTAATAAAATTCTTTAATCATCTTGGCGACAAAAAAATATTACCTGTGGAGTCTTGACGTAATTCTATGTCTGGACTATGATTATACACATTGGGTACAAAAGTAATGAATGCACTTTTATACACAATTTATATCCATTGTGTACACTCATATGTCCGAACTTAACTCTACGTCTGGACTCTGCATGCAATAATTTCTCCTTTGGCAATAGGCTCAACTTGCTTGGTGGCATGCTAAGCCTCATTGGCAGCCACATGAAGTTATTGAGATGCCTATGTTGCTAGATGAAGAGTAGGTAAGCGAGCAAAACATGAAGTGGATCAATAATATGGACGGAATTGTAAAGCAAGAAATGACACAAGAGGCACCAATGGACAATGGAAAGGACTAATAAGACACTCAATGAGCAACGGGGGACTTATAAGTAAAAGTGTTGAAATTTTGAAGGGGGCAACGCCCCCTGACGGGGTTCGACCTGCCGATCAGGTAGCGGAGTCAAGGGGCGGTGCCCCGGAACAAATTTTAGTTGTAAGGATAATTTTGAATTCTCTTTACTATTTCTCTTTGTATTTGGTTTATCGTTCCCTAACAATAACATCTTTACATAATGTGTTTAATTATGATCGGGGCAATTGCCTAAAGATCATAGTATTTTAAAACTTTTAGGGGTGGGGGGAAATTGCCTAAAAACCCTTGTAATAACACATCTACACAATGTGTATAATTCTACTAGGGGAAATCGCCTAAAGATCATATTAAATTGTCTAAAGACTCCTGTAATAAATAATAAAAAAAGATGGAGGGGAACAAATTACCTAAAAATTCATATAATAAACACTTTATTTTTATTTTTTAGGGGGGAGGGGGACAATTGCCCCAAGGCACCTAGGGGTTCTGCCCCTGTCAATGAGGCTTTGTCAAACACCATAATTGATGAAAGAGTACAAGCAACATATTCAAAAAATAAAAGAAAAAGAAATAGGCGGACCACTCAACCATTCCTCTATT
>NW_021487585.1:0-456 GCF_001605985.2 Dendrobium catenatum | reverse complement strand
AACCCAAATACGGTCCAATTTTTTAAACGGGTCAATTTGTTCAATCTGAACCTGACCCGTTTAACAAATTGGTTTATTCTAATCCGAAATTTTCATATTGAATTTTAATGTTGTGTCAAATATTGCCACTCCTAATAATAATAATAATAACAAGAAAGCCAAAATATGATCTCATGAATTATAATAGAAGAGACGAGCGTTTGCATGAGTGTTTCGAATTAAGGAAAAGTACGTGGCTTTTTTAACTTACTGTATATATATAACTGTGATTAGAAGGAGCTTTTATGAATATTTTTAATGATGACAACCGTAGTCGTAAACTCGTAATTATTTAATAAAATAGAATTTAGAATTATAATTCTAATTATTAATAATATCCACTTTATTTGAGCAGATCAGTTCAAATCCAAAGCCGTTCTATTTACGTCAAATTTCTCTAATAAAATTTTTAATTTG
>NW_021487584.1:0-273 GCF_001605985.2 Dendrobium catenatum | reverse complement strand
AAGCCGAGCTGGAACAAGCTATGGCTCGAGCTTGACTCGACACGTTTGCACCCCTATATTGTATTCATTTTACTTTAATCCAAATAAAAAATAATAATCTTATGCATTCCTTTTGCACTCATTCAAACAACTCCAAAATATTCTTTTTACAATGCATTCTTCTTATACTGCTTTTATTTTTCAGTCAATCAAACAACCCCTTAAAAAATCTCTTATTTCTTGTGGGCCACTCTCAGCTAGGGGTGCAACCGAGTCAAGCCGACTCGCGAGCCG
>NW_021487583.1:0-1309 GCF_001605985.2 Dendrobium catenatum | reverse complement strand
TGTTTAGTGATGGAAATGTATGTTTTTTCTTGTTACAATCTACCTTACTGTTAAGGGGTACTGTGTGGTGTTACATTGTTGTGCCCCATTTCTACACCTCACATGCCAATAAGTGGTATTTGCTGGAGGCGCGCCGACTTGAGCTGGATCATAATTTCTGTGGTGGACCACTAGTTTTATTTTTCCTTTTAGCAATATTCTCTATTTTTGTGATTTGCATGTGAGGTGACCTTACAAGATTGTTTTGAGGGTATTTTAATTTTGTTGTTTGGTTATTTTGTGTGCCTTCTTATCAATTTTCTATATTTCGTTTCCTACTTAGTTTTCAATATTTGTGTATGTTTATGTTATATTGAAAGAGAGTTTTGTCAATTACTTTTTTAGGGTTCTCCTACTTGCATTCCTACCTGCATATTTCTTCTCAAAACTTTGATAAGTTGTAAGGTGGCATTGCGTCATGTTTTATTTTAAGTTCTAAGGTATTGTTGTGTCCTGCTTTATTGAAAGTTCAAGTGTTGTTGTGTCATATTTTATTGTAAGTTGTAAGGACTTGTTGTGTCCTATTTAATGTGAGTTTGAAGTGGTTGTATTCTAAGGTTTTATTTGTTTATGTTTTATGGAAAATAAGTCTTTTTTTGAACTTAGTTATTTTTAGATTGCATCAATTTGGTATCAGAGATTTAGGTTATCAGGCAAGTCTTCCTTTCTCTAAAAAAAATGAAAAGTCAAAATAATCAACAAGCAAATTGGGAATATATATTTATGCAACAAATGATTAACCTACAAAAACAAATGGAAGAAATGATTAATACTCTAGCTGCACTAAATCCAAAAGGCAAACCTATTTTAAAACAAAATGAAGGATCCAACAAGATGACATCTATAGTCCAACAAACAAAGATTCTTATTGTGCGCAAAACTCACTTTGGATAACGCCTATTAATGAAATTTGTTACTCAATTTATCCTGATTCAGTTCATATTATCAGTAGTAAGTTGCCATGTTTTCCTTCTGGCAAGCAACATCCTCAAAAAAAAAAATGCAGTCACGATATGCTCTTCAAGATGCTCCATTTATCATTTATCTACTGTGGATAAATATGAGACTCAAACAGCAGACAAAGTTGAAGTCTTGGATAAATTTGTAACATGTGAGAAATGATATATTAAAAGAAAAAGTGAGGTGCAAATACAGACTAACAAAGAGATGCTTGACCGTGAAAGGCACAATGAAGAAGCAGCTATTCTTAAAAGGCGAGACCTAATGAGGCAGCGTTCAAGTATGTTGATCAACTGTTTGCAGCAAAAAG
>NW_021487582.1:0-288 GCF_001605985.2 Dendrobium catenatum | reverse complement strand
CCATCACACACCAAACTAACACCTTTTTCTTTCCAGAGTCCTTTTGTTGGTTCAAGCAATGTCTCAATGTGTGCTCTTTCCCTTTCCAATAATTTTGATCTTAATGCATTGTAACCAGGTGGAACATATCCTGCAAGATTGTTGTTACATGCAAAACTGAATGCATTTTTATAGTAAGGATTTCTAGCAAGGTTGAAAGGTAAGCCCGCTGAAAAAAACATCCTTGCTATTTCACCATCCAACTCCTCTCTCTGCTGCAAGCTGAAAGCTTTCTCTAAAGGACTACTA